>NC_083111.1:34796399-34943172 GCF_949774975.1 Lagenorhynchus albirostris | reverse complement strand
AACAAGTCTAAAGCCACACTGGTGACCCTGTGTTTCCACCCCTGAATCAACTTCTCGAAGTAGGGTGTTCTGCATCAAGCGAACTGCCTCAACCAAGGAACGCCGCAGCTGCTCCTCTGGGCCTGTGGCTATCCAAAAGCCTGCAGTGTCACAGGAAGAGCAGGACTTAGTTAAATGGCAGTAAGAACGCACGACGACTATCTCTGGGAGGCACGGTGACTTCAGGCAGGAGCTCCTAGATGGAATGCGAAGCCGAGGGTTACTCGGAGTTCAGCTCAGACCAGGGCAATGCGTAAGACTTCGACGCCATGAGGGAGGTGCCACAACGGTGTTCGTGAACGTGTGCGAGTGCTGAGGAAATTAAGCTGCTCCAAAGAGAGTGCAGTGCGTTTCCCTACGCTCGGCATACACAGAGGGGCTCTAAAGGGCTACGGGCCCGGATGTTGCTTAGCAGACCCAGGAGGGCCTGGGGGTACTCAGGGTTCCTGCCGGAACAGGGTGCCCACGCTAGCCTCCTAGGTGTCCAGAAAACTGTGCTGCCGTGGAAGTTACCCAGAGCAGAGGCCACCGCCTCATGGAAACTGCTGCACGCCTCCGCTTCTGCACGGCAGGTCTGGGCCTTACTTCCAGGCATCTGTTCACGCTGGGTGTGCCGTTAGCGACACCGCGTGGTGAGATGCTGACTTTCTCCTCAGGCAGAGTGACTTCGGGTACGAGGTCCTCCAAGTACTCAAAGCACACTGTTTTCTCACGGAAGCTCACACAAGGGCCATGACACAGTCGGACTCACCAGAAATGTTGTCCTGAGGCTGTTCGAGGACTCTGGTAATGTAGCTCTCCTCAAGGAACGTACAGGGTGCTGCCCATCCCTCGGCAGGCACAGAGGGCCTCCGAGGGATCAACCAATGGGTCCCGAAGTGGCTCAGCCGGCCCACGGGGGTCTGGAGGTACTCAGTGAACCTCGAGGGAAAGTGATGTATACCCGAGAGGCCTAGGAGTCCTCAAAAGTGTACTTGCTTTCACATCAAGCATTTAATCGACTAAGAATTCATGGAAACAGCTGCCTGCCTCCCTTTCTGCACGGCTACTAGGGGCCTAACCTGGAGGCAAGTTTTCACGTTGAGATTCCCTTTAGCTCTAGAGCTTGTCAGGCGGACCCCAACCGCGGCCACGGAAGCACCTGGTTCAGACAGAACAGACTCATACTTTTCCGCGAAGCATTCTTACAGGGTTGACAGGCCTGTCAAGAGCAGGGAATGTCAGATAGCTTCAAGGCAGCATGAATGCAGCCTTCAAAATGGGAAAGCAAGGCTAGTTCCCGCAGGCCCCCGTTTCCATGGGCACACTCAGCATACACCCCTGTGGTTTCTAACAAGTCTAAAGCCACACTGGTGACCCTGTGTTTCCACCCCTGAATCAACTTCTCGAAGTAGGGTGTTCTGCATCAAGCGAACTGCCTCAACCAAGGAACGCCGCAGCTGCTCCTCTGGGCCTGTGGCTATCCAAAAGCCTGCAGTGTCACAGGAAGAGCAGGACTTAGTTAAATGGCAGTAAGAACGCACGACGACTATCTCTGGGAGGCACGGTGACTTCAGGCAGGAGCTCCTAGATGGAATGCGAAGCCGAGGGTTACTCGGAGTTCAGCTCAGACCAGGGCAATGCGTAAGACTTCGACGCCATGAGGGAGGTGCCACAACGGTGTTCGTGAACGTGTGCGAGTGCTGAGGAAATTAAGCTGCTCCCAAAGAGAGTGCAGTGCGTTTCCCTACGCTCGGCATACACAGAGGGGCTCTAAAGGGCTACGGGCCCGGATGTTGCTTAGCAGACCCAGGAGGGCCTGGGGGTACTCAGGGTTCCTGCCGGAACAGGGTGCCCACGCTAGCCTCCTAGGTGTCCAGAAAACTGTGCTGCCGTGGAAGTTACCCAGAGCAGAGGCCACCGCCTCATGGAAACTGCTGCACGCCTCCGCTTCTGCACGGCAGGTCTGGGCCTTACTTCCAGGCATCTGTTCACGCTGGGTGTGCCGTTAGCGACACCGCGTGGTGAGATGCTGACTTTCTCCTCAGGCAGAGTGACTTCGGGTACGAGGTCCTCCAAGTACTCAAAGCACACTGTTTTCTCACGGAAGCTCACACAAGGGCCATGACACAGTCGGACTCACCAGAAATGTTGTCCTGAGGCTGTTCGAGGACTCTGGTAATGTAGCTCTCCTCAAGGAACGTACAGGGTGCTGCCCATCCCTCGGCAGGCACAGAGGGCCTCCGAGGGATCAACCAATGGGTCCCGAAGTGGCTCAGCCGGCCCACGGGGGTCTGGAGGTACTCAGTGAACCTCGAGGGAAAGTGATGTATACCCGAGAGGCCTAGGAGTCCTCAAAAGTGTACTTGCTTTCACATCAAGCATTTAATCGACTAAGAATTCATGGAAACAGCTGCCTGCCTCCCTTTCTGCACGGCTACTAGGGGCCTAACCTGGAGGCAAGTTTTCACGTTGAGATTCCCTTTAGCTCTAGAGCTTGTCAGGCGGACCCCAACCGCGGCCACGGAAGCACCTGGTTCAGACAGAACAGACTCATACTTTTCCGCGAAGCATTCTTACAGGGTTGACAGGCCTGTCAAGAGCAGGGAATGTCAGATAGCTTCAAGGCAGCATGAATGCAGCCTTCAAAATGGGAAAGCAAGGCTAGTTCCCGCAGGCCCCCGTTTCCATGGGCACACTCAGCATACACCCCTGTGGTTTCTAACAAGTCTAAAGCCACACTGGTGACCCTGTGTTTCCACCCCTGAATCAACTTCTCGAAGTAGGGTGTTCTGCATCAAGCGAACTGCCTCAACCAAGGAACGCCGCAGCTGCTCCTCTGGGCCTGTGGCTATCCAAAAGCCTGCAGTGTCACAGGAAGAGCAGGACTTAGTTAAATGGCAGTAAGAACGCACGCCGACTATCTCTGGGAGGCACGGTGACTTCAGGCAGGAGCTCCTAGATGGAATGCGAAGCCGAGGGTTACTCGGAGTTCAGCTCAGACCAGGGCAATGCGTAAGACTTCGACGCCATGAGGGAGGTGCCACAACGGTGTTCGTGAACGTGTGCGAGTGCTGAGGAAATTAAGCTGCTCCCAAAGAGAGTGCAGTGCGTTTCCCTACGCTCGGCATACACAGAGGGGCTCTAAAGGGCTACGGGCCCGGATGTTGCTTAGCAGACCCAGGAGGGCCTGGGGGTACTCAGGGTTCCTGCCGGAACAGGGTGCCCACGCTAGCCTCCTAGGTGTCCAGAAAACTGTGCTGCCGTGGAAGTTACCCAGAGCAGAGGCCACCGCCTCATGGAAACTGCTGCACGCCTCCGCTTCTGCACGGCAGGTCTGGGCCTTACTTCCAGGCATCTGTTCACGCTGGGTGTGCCGTTAGCGACACCGCGTGGTGAGATGCTGACTTTCTCCTCAGGCAGAGTGACTTCGGGTACGAGGTCCTCCAAGTACTCAAAGCACACTGTTTTCTCACGGAAGCTCACACAAGGGCCATGACACAGTCGGACTCACCAGAAATGTTGTCCTGAGGCTGTTCGAGGACTCTGGTAATGTAGCTCTCCTCAAGGAACGTACAGGGTGCTGCCCATCCCTCGGCAGGCACAGAGGGCCTCCGAGGGATCAACCAATGGGTCCCGAAGTGGCTCAGCCGGCCCACGGGGGTCTGGAGGTACTCAGTGAACCTCGAGGGAAAGTGATGTATACCCGAGAGGCCTAGGAGTCCTCAAAAGTGTACTTGCTTTCACATCAAGCATTTAATCGACTAAGAATTCATGGAAACAGCTGCCTGCCTCCCTTTCTGCACGGCTACTAGGGGCCTAACCTGGAGGCAAGTTTTCACGTTGAGATTCCCTTTAGCTCTAGAGCTTGTCAGGCGGACCCCAACCGCGGCCACGGAAGCACCTGGTTCAGACAGAACAGACTCATACTTTTCCGCGAAGCATTCTTACAGGGTTGACAGGCCTGTCAAGAGCAGGGAATGTCAGATAGCTTCAAGGCAGCATGAATGCAGCCTTCAAAATGGGAAAGCAAGGCTAGTTCCCGCAGGCCCCCGTTTCCATGGGCACACTCAGCATACACCCCTGTGGTTTCTAACAAGTCTAAAGCCACACTGGTGACCCTGTGTTTCCACCCCTGAATCAACTTCTCGAAGTAGGGTGTTCTGCATCAAGCGAACTGCCTCAACCAAGGAACGCCGCAGCTGCTCCTCTGGGCCTGTGGCTATCCAAAAGCCTGCAGTGTCACAGGAAGAGCAGGACTTAGTTAAATGGCAGTAAGAACGCACGCCGACTATCTCTGGGAGGCACGGTGACTTCAGGCAGGAGCTCCTAGATGGAATGCGAAGCCGAGGGTTACTCGGAGTTCAGCTCAGACCAGGGCAATGCGTAAGACTTCGACGCCATGAGGGAGGTGCCACAACGGTGTTCGTGAACGTGTGCGAGTGCTGAGGAAATTAAGCTGCTCCCAAAGAGAGTGCAGTGCGTTTCCCTACGCTCGGCATACACAGAGGGGCTCTAAAGGGCTACGGGCCCGGATGTTGCTTAGCAGACCCAGGAGGGCCTGGGGGTACTCAGGGTTCCTGCCGGAACAGGGTGCCCACGCTAGCCTCCTAGGTGTCCAGAAAACTGTGCTGCCGTGGAAGTTACCCAGAGCAGAGGCCACCGCCTCATGGAAACTGCTGCACGCCTCCGCTTCTGCACGGCAGGTCTGGGCCTTACTTCCAGGCATCTGTTCACGCTGGGTGTGCCGTTAGCGACACCGCGTGGTGAGATGCTGACTTTCTCCTCAGGCAGAGTGACTTCGGGTACGAGGTCCTCCAAGTACTCAAAGCACACTGTTTTCTCACGGAAGCTCACACAAGGGCCATGACACAGTCGGACTCACCAGAAATGTTGTCCTGAGGCTGTTCGAGGACTCTGGTAATGTAGCTCTCCTCAAGGAACGTACAGGGTGCTGCCCATCCCTCGGCAGGCACAGAGGGCCTCCGAGGGATCAACCAATGGGTCCCGAAGTGGCTCAGCCGGCCCACGGGGGTCTGGAGGTACTCAGTGAACCTCGAGGGAAAGTGATGTATACCCGAGAGGCCTAGGAGTCCTCAAAAGTGTACTTGCTTTCACATCAAGCATTTAATCGACTAAGAATTCATGGAAACAGCTGCCTGCCTCCCTTTCTGCACGGCTACTAGGGGCCTAACCTGGAGGCAAGTTTTCACGTTGAGATTCCCTTTAGCTCTAGAGCTTGTCAGGCGGACCCCAACCGCGGCCACGGAAGCACCTGGTTCAGACAGAACAGACTCATACTTTTCCGCGAAGCATTCTTACAGGGTTGACAGGCCTGTCAAGAGCAGGGAATGTCAGATAGCTTCAAGGCAGCATGAATGCAGCCTTCAAAATGGGAAAGCAAGGCTAGTTCCCGCAGGCCCCCGTTTCCATGGGCACACTCAGCATACACCCCTGTGGTTTCTAACAAGTCTAAAGCCACACTGGTGACCCTGTGTTTCCACCCCTGAATCAACTTCTCGAAGTAGGGTGTTCTGCATCAAGCGAACTGCCTCAACCAAGGAACGCCGCAGCTGCTCCTCTGGGCCTGTGGCTATCCAAAAGCCTGCAGTGTCACAGGAAGAGCAGGACTTAGTTAAATGGCAGTAAGAACGCACGACGACTATCTCTGGGAGGCACGGTGACTTCAGGCAGGAGCTCCTAGATGGAATGCGAAGCCGAGGGTTACTCGGAGTTCAGCTCAGACCAGGGCAATGCGTAAGACTTCGACGCCATGAGGGAGGTGCCACAACGGTGTTCGTGAACGTGTGCGAGTGCTGAGGAAATTAAGCTGCTCCCAAAGAGAGTGCAGTGCGTTTCCCTACGCTCGGCATACACAGAGGGGCTCTAAAGGGCTACGGGCCCGGATGTTGCTTAGCAGACCCAGGAGGGCCTGGGGGTACTCAGGGTTCCTGCCGGAACAGGGTGCCCACGCTAGCCTCCTAGGTGTCCAGAAAACTGTGCTGCCGTGGAAGTTACCCAGAGCAGAGGCCACCGCCTCATGGAAACTGCTGCACGCCTCCGCTTCTGCACGGCAGGTCTGGGCCTTACTTCCAGGCATCTGTTCACGCTGGGTGTGCCGTTAGCGACACCGCGTGGTGAGATGCTGACTTTCTCCTCAGGCAGAGTGACTTCGGGTACGAGGTCCTCCAAGTACTCAAAGCACACTGTTTTCTCCCGGAAGCTCACACAAGGGCCATGACACAGTCGGACTCACCAGAAATGTTGTCCTGAGGCTGTTCGAGGACTCTGGTAATGTAGCTCTCCTCAAGGAACGTACAGGGTGCTGCCCATCCCTCGGCAGGCACAGAGGGCCTCCGAGGGATCAACCAATGGGTCCCGAAGTGGCTCAGCCGGCCCACGGGGGTCTGGAGGTACTCAGTGAACCTCGAGGGAAAGTGATGTATACCCGAGAGGCCTAGGAGTCCTCAAAAGTGTACTTGCTTTCACATCAAGCATTTAATCGACTAAGAATTCATGGAAACAGCTGCCTGCCTCCCTTTCTGCACGGCTACTAGGGGCCTAACCTGGAGGCAAGTTTTCACGTTGAGATTCCCTTTAGCTCTAGAGCTTGTCAGGCGGACCCCAACCGCGGCCACGGAAGCACCTGGTTCAGACAGAACAGACTCATACTTTTCCGCGAAGCATTCTTACAGGGTTGACAGGCCTGTCAAGAGCAGGGAATGTCAGATAGCTTCAAGGCAGCATGAATGCAGCCTTCAAAATGGGAAAGCAAGGCTAGTTCCCGCAGGCCCCCGTTTCCATGGGCACACTCAGCATACACCCCTGTGGTTTCTAACAAGTCTAAAGCCACACTGGTGACCCTGTGTTTCCACCCCTGAATCAACTTCTCGAAGTAGGGTGTTCTGCATCAAGCGAACTGCCTCAACCAAGGAACGCCGCAGCTGCTCCTCTGGGCCTGTGGCTATCCAAAAGCCTGCAGTGTCACAGGAAGAGCAGGACTTAGTTAAATGGCAGTAAGAACGCACGACGACTATCTCTGGGAGGCACGGTGACTTCAGGCAGGAGCTCCTAGATGGAATGCGAAGCCGAGGGTTACTCGGAGTTCAGCTCAGACCAGGGCAATGCGTAAGACTTCGACGCCATGAGGGAGGTGCCACAACGGTGTTCGTGAACGTGTGCGAGTGCTGAGGAAATTAAGCTGCTCCCAAAGAGAGTGCAGTGCGTTTCCCTACGCTCGGCATACACAGAGGGGCTCTAAAGGGCTACGGGCCCGGATGTTGCTTAGCAGACCCAGGAGGGCCTGGGGGTACTCAGGGTTCCTGCCGGAACAGGGTGCCCACGCTAGCCTCCTAGGTGTCCAGAAAACTGTGCTGCCGTGGAAGTTACCCAGAGCAGAGGCCACCGCCTCATGGAAACTGCTGCACGCCTCCGCTTCTGCACGGCAGGTCTGGGCCTTACTTCCAGGCATCTGTTCACGCTGGGTGTGCCGTTAGCGACACCGCGTGGTGAGATGCTGACTTTCTCCTCAGGCAGAGTGACTTCGGGTACGAGGTCCTCCAAGTACTCAAAGCACACTGTTTTCTCACGGAAGCTCACACAAGGGCCATGACACAGTCGGACTCACCAGAAATGTTGTCCTGAGGCTGTTCGAGGACTCTGGTAATGTAGCTCTCCTCAAGGAACGTACAGGGTGCTGCCCATCCCTCGGCAGGCACAGAGGGCCTCCGAGGGATCAACCAATGGGTCCCGAAGTGGCTCAGCCGGCCCACGGGGGTCTGGAGGTACTCAGTGAACCTCGAGGGAAAGTGATGTATACCCGAGAGGCCTAGGAGTCCTCAAAAGTGTACTTGCTTTCACATCAAGCATTTAATCGACTAAGAATTCATGGAAACAGCTGCCTGCCTCCCTTTCTGCACGGCTACTAGGGGCCTAACCTGGAGGCAAGTTTTCACGTTGAGATTCCCTTTAGCTCTAGAGCTTGTCAGGCGGACCCCAACCGCGGCCACGGAAGCACCTGGTTCAGACAGAACAGACTCATACTTTTCCGCGAAGCATTCTTACAGGGTTGACAGGCCTGTCAAGAGCAGGGAATGTCAGATAGCTTCAAGGCAGCATGAATGCAGCCTTCAAAATGGGAAAGCAAGGCTAGTTCCCGCAGGCCCCCGTTTCCATGGGCACACTCAGCATACACCCCTGTGGTTTCTAACAAGTCTAAAGCCACACTGGTGACCCTGTGTTTCCACCCCTGAATCAACTTCTCGAAGTAGGGTGTTCTGCATCAAGCGAACTGCCTCAACCAAGGAACGCCGCAGCTGCTCCTCTGGGCCTGTGGCTATCCAAAAGCCTGCAGTGTCACAGGAAGAGCAGGACTTAGTTAAATGGCAGTAAGAACGCACGCCGACTATCTCTGGGAGGCACGGTGACTTCAGGCAGGAGCTCCTAGATGGAATGCGAAGCCGAGGGTTACTCGGAGTTCAGCTCAGACCAGGGCAATGCGTAAGACTTCGACGCCATGAGGGAGGTGCCACAACGGTGTTCGTGAACGTGTGCGAGTGCTGAGGAAATTAAGCTGCTCCCAAAGAGAGTGCAGTGCGTTTCCCTACGCTCGGCATACACAGAGGGGCTCTAAAGGGCTACGGGCCCGGATGTTGCTTAGCAGACCCAGGAGGGCCTGGGGGTACTCAGGGTTCCTGCCGGAACAGGGTGCCCACGCTAGCCTCCTAGGTGTCCAGAAAACTGTGCTGCCGTGGAAGTTACCCAGAGCAGAGGCCACCGCCTCATGGAAACTGCTGCACGCCTCCGCTTCTGCACGGCAGGTCTGGGCCTTACTTCCAGGCATCTGTTCACGCTGGGTGTGCCGTTAGCGACACCGCGTGGTGAGATGCTGACTTTCTCCTCAGGCAGAGTGACTTCGGGTACGAGGTCCTCCAAGTACTCAAAGCACACTGTTTTCTCACGGAAGCTCACACAAGGGCCATGACACAGTCGGACTCACCAGAAATGTTGTCCTGAGGCTGTTCGAGGACTCTGGTAATGTAGCTCTCCTCAAGGAACGTACAGGGTGCTGCCCATCCCTCGGCAGGCACAGAGGGCCTCCGAGGGATCAACCAATGGGTCCCGAAGTGGCTCAGCCGGCCCACGGGGGTCTGGAGGTACTCAGTGAACCTCGAGGGAAAGTGATGTATACCCGAGAGGCCTAGGAGTCCTCAAAAGTGTACTTGCTTTCACATCAAGCATTTAATCGACTAAGAATTCATGGAAACAGCTGCCTGCCTCCCTTTCTGCACGGCTACTAGGGGCCTAACCTGGAGGCAAGTTTTCACGTTGAGATTCCCTTTAGCTCTAGAGCTTGTCAGGCGGACCCCAACCGCGGCCACGGAAGCACCTGGTTCAGACAGAACAGACTCATACTTTTCCGCGAAGCATTCTTACAGGGTTGACAGGCCTGTCAAGAGCAGGGAATGTCAGATAGCTTCAAGGCAGCATGAATGCAGCCTTCAAAATGGGAAAGCAAGGCTAGTTCCCGCAGGCCCCCGTTTCCATGGGCACACTCAGCATACACCCCTGTGGTTTCTAACAAGTCTAAAGCCACACTGGTGACCCTGTGTTTCCACCCCTGAATCAACTTCTCGAAGTAGGGTGTTCTGCATCAAGCGAACTGCCTCAACCAAGGAACGCCGCAGCTGCTCCTCTGGGCCTGTGGCTATCCAAAAGCCTGCAGTGTCACAGGAAGAGCAGGACTTAGTTAAATGGCAGTAAGAACGCACGACGACTATCTCTGGGAGGCACGGTGACTTCAGGCAGGAGCTCCTAGATGGAATGCGAAGCCGAGGGTTACTCGGAGTTCAGCTCAGACCAGGGCAATGCGTAAGACTTCGACGCCATGAGGGAGGTGCCACAACGGTGTTCGTGAACGTGTGCGAGTGCTGAGGAAATTAAGCTGCTCCCAAAGAGAGTGCAGTGCGTTTCCCTACGCTCGGCATACACAGAGGGGCTCTAAAGGGCTACGGGCCCGGATGTTGCTTAGCAGACCCAGGAGGGCCTGGGGGTACTCAGGGTTCCTGCCGGAACAGGGTGCCCACGCTAGCCTCCTAGGTGTCCAGAAAACTGTGCTGCCGTGGAAGTTACCCAGAGCAGAGGCCACCGCCTCATGGAAACTGCTGCACGCCTCCGCTTCTGCACGGCAGGTCTGGGCCTTACTTCCAGACATCTGTTCACGCTGGGTGTGCCGTTAGCGACACCGCGTGGTGAGATGCTGACTTTCTCCTCAGGCAGAGTGACTTCGGGTACGAGGTCCTCCAAGTACTCAAAGCACACTGTTTTCTCACGGAAGCTCACACAAGGGCCATGACACAGTCGGACTCACCAGAAATGTTGTCCTGAGGCTGTTCGAGGACTCTGGTAATGTAGCTCTCCTCAAGGAACGTACAGGGTGCTGCCCATCCCTCGGCAGGCACAGAGGGCCTCCGAGGGATCAACCAATGGGTCCCGAAGTGGCTCAGCCGGCCCACGGGGGTCTGGAGGTACTCAGTGAACCTCGAGGGAAAGTGATGTATACCCGAGAGGCCTAGGAGTCCTCAAAAGTGTACTTGCTTTCACATCAAGCATTTAATCGACTAAGAATTCATGGAAACAGCTGCCTGCCTCCCTTTCTGCACGGCTACTAGGGGCCTAACCTGGAGGCAAGTTTTCACGTTGAGATTCCCTTTAGCTCTAGAGCTTGTCAGGCGGACCCCAACCGCGGCCACGGAAGCACCTGGTTCAGACAGAACAGACTCATACTTTTCCGCGAAGCATTCTTACAGGGTTGACAGGCCTGTCAAGAGCAGGGAATGTCAGATAGCTTCAAGGCAGCATGAATGCAGCCTTCAAAATGGGAAAGCAAGGCTAGTTCCCGCAGGCCCCCGTTTCCATGGGCACACTCAGCATACACCCCTGTGGTTTCTAACAAGTCTAAAGCCACACTGGTGACCCTGTGTTTCCACCCCTGAATCAAC
The DNA here is from genome assembly GCF_949774975.1 of Lagenorhynchus albirostris. Lineage (NCBI taxonomy): Eukaryota > Metazoa > Chordata > Mammalia > Artiodactyla > Delphinidae > Lagenorhynchus > Lagenorhynchus albirostris. The sequence continues at coordinate 34,932,154 of NC_083111.1, read as the reverse complement.
TTCTCGAAGTAGGGTGTTCTGCATCAAGCGAACTGCCTCAACCAAGGAACGCCGCAGCTGCTCCTCTGGGCCTGTGGCTATCCAAAAGCCTGCAGTGTCACAGGAAGAGCAGGACTTAGTTAAATGGCAGTAAGAACGCACGACGACTATCTCTGGGAGGCACGGTGACTTCAGGCAGGAGCTCCTAGATGGAATGCGAAGCCGAGGGTTACTCGGAGTTCAGCTCAGACCAGGGCAATGCGTAAGACTTTGACGCCATGAGGGAGGTGCCACAACGGTGTTCGTGAACGTGTGCGAGTGCTGAGGAAATTAAGCTGCTCCCAAAGAGAGTGCAGTGCGTTTCCCTACGCTCGGCATACACAGAGGGGCTCTAAAGGGCTACGGGCCCGGATGTTGCTTAGCAGACCCAGGAGGGCCTGGGGGTACTCAGGGTTCCTGCCGGAACAGGGTGCCCACGCTAGCCTCCTAGGTGTCCAGAAAACTGTGCTGCCGTGGAAGTTACCCAGAGCAGAGGCCACCGCCTCATGGAAACTGCTGCACGCCTCCGCTTCTGCACGGCAGGTCTGGGCCTTACTTCCAGGCATCTGTTCACGCTGGGTGTGCCGTTAGCGACACCGCGTGGTGAGATGCTGACTTTCTCCTCAGGCAGAGTGACTTCGGGTACGAGGTCCTCCAAGTACTCAAAGCACACTGTTTTCTCACGGAAGCTCACACAAGGGCCATGACACAGTCGGACTCACCAGAAATGTTGTCCTGAGGCTGTTCGAGGACTCTGGTAATGTAGCTCTCCTCAAGGAACGTACAGGGTGCTGCCCATCCCTCGGCAGGCACAGAGGGCCTCCGAGGGATCAACCAATGGGTCCCGAAGTGGCTCAGCCGGCCCACGGGGGTCTGGAGGTACTCAGTGAACCTCGAGGGAAAGTGATGTATACCCGAGAGGCCTAGGAGTCCTCAAAAGTGTACTTGCTTTCACATCAAGCATTTAATCGACTAAGAATTCATGGAAACAGCTGCCTGCCTCCCTTTCTGCACGGCTACTAGGGGCCTAACCTGGAGGCAAGTTTTCACGTTGAGATTCCCTTTAGCTCTAGAGCTTGTCAGGCGGACCCCAACCGCGGCCACGGAAGCACCTGGTTCAGACAGAACAGACTCATACTTTTCCGCGAAGCATTCTTACAGGGTTGACAGGCCTGTCAAGAGCAGGGAATGTCAGATAGCTTCAAGGCAGCATGAATGCAGCCTTCAAAATGGGAAAGCAAGGCTAGTTCCCGCAGGCCCCCGTTTCCATGGGCACACTCAGCATACACCCCTGTGGTTTCTAACAAGTCTAAAGCCACACTGGTGACCCTGTGTTTCCACCCCTGAATCAACTTCTCGAAGTAGGGTGTTCTGCATCAAGCGAACTGCCTCAACCAAGGAACGCCGCAGCTGCTCCTCTGGGCCTGTGGCTATCCAAAAGCCTGCAGTGTCACAGGAAGAGCAGGACTTAGTTAAATGGCAGTAAGAACGCACGACGACTATCTCTGGGAGGCACGGTGACTTCAGGCAGGAGCTCCTAGATGGAATGCGAAGCCGAGGGTTACTCGGAGTTCAGCTCAGACCAGGGCAATGCGTAAGACTTCGACGCCATGAGGGAGGTGCCACAACGGTGTTCGTGAACGTGTGCGAGTGCTGAGGAAATTAAGCTGCTCCCAAAGAGAGTGCAGTGCGTTTCCCTACGCTCGGCATACACAGAGGGGCTCTAAAGGGCTACGGGCCCGGATGTTGCTTAGCAGACCCAGGAGGGCCTGGGGGTACTCAGGGTTCCTGCCGGAACAGGGTGCCCACGCTAGCCTCCTAGGTGTCCAGAAAACTGTGCTGCCGTGGAAGTTACCCAGAGCAGAGGCCACCGCCTCATGGAAACTGCTGCACGCCTCCGCTTCTGCACGGCAGGTCTGGGCCTTACTTCCAGGCATCTGTTCACGCTGGGTGTGCCGTTAGCGACACCGCGTGGTGAGATGCTGACTTTCTCCTCAGGCAGAGTGACTTCGGGTACGAGGTCCTCCAAGTACTCAAAGCACACTGTTTTCTCACGGAAGCTCACACAAGGGCCATGACACAGTCGGACTCACCAGAAATGTTGTCCTGAGGCTGTTCGAGGACTCTGGTAATGTAGCTCTCCTCAAGGAACGTACAGGGTGCTGCCCATCCCTCGGCAGGCACAGAGGGCCTCCGAGGGATCAACCAATGGGTCCCGAAGTGGCTCAGCCGGCCCACGGGGGTCTGGAGGTACTCAGTGAACCTCGAGGGAAAGTGATGTATACCCGAGAGGCCTAGGAGTCCTCAAAAGTGTACTTGCTTTCACATCAAGCATTTAATCGACTAAGAATTCATGGAAACAGCTGCCTGCCTCCCTTTCTGCACGGCTACTAGGGGCCTAACCTGGAGGCAAGTTTTCACGTTGAGATTCCCTTTAGCTCTAGAGCTTGTCAGGCGGACCCCAACCGCGGCCACGGAAGCACCTGGTTCAGACAGAACAGACTCATACTTTTCCGCGAAGCATTCTTACAGGGTTGACAGGCCTGTCAAGAGCAGGGAATGTCAGATAGCTTCAAGGCAGCATGAATGCAGCCTTCAAAATGGGAAAGCAAGGCTAGTTCCCGCAGGCCCCCGTTTCCATGGGCACACTCAGCATACACCCCTGTGGTTTCTAACAAGTCTAAAGCCACACTGATGACCCTGTGTTTCCACCCCTGAATCAACTTCTCGAAGTAGGGTGTTCTGCATCAAGCGAACTGCCTCAACCAAGGAACGCCGCAGCTGCTCCTCTGGGCCTGTGGCTATCCAAAAGCCTGCAGTGTCACAGGAAGAGCAGGACTTAGTTAAATGGCAGTAAGAACGCACGACGACTATCTCTGGGAGGCACGGTGACTTCAGGCAGGAGCTCCTAGATGGAATGCGAAGCCGAGGGTTACTCGGAGTTCAGCTCAGACCAGGGCAATGCGTAAGACTTCGACGCCATGAGGGAGGTGCCACAACGGTGTTCGTGAACGTGTGCGAGTGCTGAGGAAATTAAGCTGCTCCCAAAGAGAGTGCAGTGCGTTTCCCTACGCTCGGCATACACAGAGGGGCTCTAAAGGGCTACGGGCCCGGATGTTGCTTAGCAGACCCAGGAGGGCCTGGGGGTACTCAGGGTTCCTGCCGGAACAGGGTGCCCACGCTAGCCTCCTAGGTGTCCAGAAAACTGTGCTGCCGTGGAAGTTACCCAGAGCAGAGGCCACCGCCTCATGGAAACTGCTGCACGCCTCCGCTTCTGCACGGCAGGTCTGGGCCTTACTTCCAGGCATCTGTTCACGCTGGGTGTGCCGTTAGCGACACCGCGTGGTGAGATGCTGACTTTCTCCTCAGGCAGAGTGACTTCGGGTACGAGGTCCTCCAAGTACTCAAAGCACACTGTTTTCTCACGGAAGCTCACACAAGGGCCATGACACAGTCGGACTCACCAGAAATGTTGTCCTGAGGCTGTTCGAGGACTCTGGTAATGTAGCTCTCCTCAAGGAACGTACAGGGTGCTGCCCATCCCTCGGCAGGCACAGAGGGCCTCCGAGGGATCAACCAATGGGTCCCGAAGTGGCTCAGCCGGCCCACGGGGGTCTGGAGGTACTCAGTGAACCTCGAGGGAAAGTGATGTATACCCGAGAGGCCTAGGAGTCCTCAAAAGTGTACTTGCTTTCACATCAAGCATTTAATCGACTAAGAATTCATGGAAACAGCTGCCTGCCTCCCTTTCTGCACGGCTACTAGGGGCCTAACCTGGAGGCAAGTTTTCACGTTGAGATTCCCTATAGCGCTAGAGTTTGTCAGGCGGACCACAACCGCGGCCACGGAAGCACCTGGTTTAGACAGAAAAGACTCATAATTTTCCCCGAAGCATTCTTACAGGGTTGACAGGCCTGTCAAGAGCAGGGAATGTCAGATAGCTTCAAGGCAGCATGAATGCAGCCTTCAAAATGGGAAAGCAAGGCTAGTTCCCGCAGGCCCCCGTTTCCATGGGCACACTCAGCATACACCCCTGTGGTTTCTAACAAGTCTAAAGCCACACTGGTGACCCTGTGTTTCCACCCCTGAATCAACTTCTCGAAGTAGGGTGTTCTGCATCAAGCGAACTGCCTCAACCAAGGAACGCCGCAGCTGCTCCTCTGGGCCTGTGGCTATCCAAAAGCCTGCAGTGTCACAGGAAGAGCAGGACTTAGTTAAATGGCAGTAAGAACGCACGACGACTATCTCTGGGAGGCACGGTGACTTCAGGCAGGAGCTCCTAGATGGAATGCGAAGCCGAGGGTTACTCGGAGTTCAGCTCAGACCAGGGCAATGCGTAAGACTTCGACGCCATGAGGGAGGTGCCACAACGGTGTTCGTGAACGTGTGCGAGTGCTGAGGAAATTAAGCTGCTCCCAAAGAGAGTGCAGTGCGTTTCCCTACGCTCGGCATACACAGAGGGGCTCTAAAGGGCTACGGGCCCGGATGTTGCTTAGCAGACCCAGGAGGGCCTGGGGGTACTCAGGGTTCCTGCCGGAACAGGGTGCCCACGCTAGCCTCCTAGGTGTCCAGAAAACTGTGCTGCCGTGGAAGTTACCCAGAGCAGAGACCACCGCCTCATGGAAACTGCTGCACGCCTCCGCTTCTGCACGGCAGGTCTGGGCCTTACTTCCAGGCATCTGTTCACGCTGGGTGTGCCGTTAGCGACACCGCGTGGTGAGATGCTGACTTTCTCCTCAGGCAGAGTGACTTCGGGTACGAGGTCCTCCAAGTACTCAAAGCACACTGTTTTCTCACGGAAGCTCACACAAGGGCCATGACACAGTCGGACTCACCAGAAATGTTGTCCTGAGGCTGTTCGAGGACTCTGGTAATGTAGCTCTCCTCAAGGAACGTACAGGGTGCTGCCCATCCCTCGGCAGGCACAGAGGGCCTCCGAGGGATCAACCAATGGGTCCCGAAGTGGCTCAGCCGGCCCACGGGGGTCTGGAGGTACTCAGTGAACCTCGAGGGAAAGTGATGTATACCCGAGAGGCCTAGGAGTCCTCAAAAGTGTACTTGCTTTCACATCAAGCATTTAATCGACTAAGAATTCATGGAAACAGCTGCCTGCCTCCCTTTCTGCACGGCTACTAGGGGCCTAACCTGGAGGCAAGTTTTCACGTTGAGATTCCCTTTAGCTCTAGAGCTTGTCAGGCGGACCCCAACCGCGGCCACGGAAGCACCTGGTTCAGACAGAACAGACTCATACTTTTCCGCGAAGCATTCTTACAGGGTTGACAGGCCTGTCAAGAGCAGGGAATGTCAGATAGCTTCAAGGCAGCATGAATGCAGCCTTCAAAATGGGAAAGCAAGGCTAGTTCCCGCAGGCCCCCGTTTCCATGGGCACACTCAGCATACACCCCTGTGGTTTCTAACAAGTCTAAAGCCACACTGGTGACCCTGTGTTTCCACCCCTGAATCAACTTCTCGAAGTAGGGTGTTCTGCATCAAGCGAACTGCCTCAACCAAGGAACGCCGCAGCTGCTCCTCTGGGCCTGTGGCTATCCAAAAGCCTGCAGTGTCACAGGAAGAGCAGGACTTAGTTAAATGGCAGTAAGAACGCACGCCGACTATCTCTGGGAGGCACGGTGACTTCAGGCAGGAGCTCCTAGATGGAATGCGAAGCCGAGGGTTACTCGGAGTTCAGCTCAGACCAGGGCAATGCGTAAGACTTCGACGCCATGAGGGAGGTGCCACAACGGTGTTCGTGAACGTGTGCGAGTGCTGAGGAAATTAAGCTGCTCCCAAAGAGAGTGCAGTGCGTTTCCCTACGCTCGGCATACACAGAGGGGCTCTAAAGGGCTACGGGCCCGGATGTTGCTTAGCAGACCCAGGAGGGCCTGGGGGTACTCAGGGTTCCTGCCGGAACAGGGTGCCCACGCTAGCCTCCTAGGTGTCCAGAAAACTGTGCTGCCGTGGAAGTTACCCAGAGCAGAGGCCACCGCCTCATGGAAACTGCTGCACGCCTCCGCTTCTGCACGGCAGGTCTGGGCCTTACTTCCAGGCATCTGTTCACGCTGGGTGTGCCGTTAGCGACACCGCGTGGTGAGATGCTGACTTTCTCCTCAGGCAGAGTGACTTCGGGTACGAGGTCCTCCAAGTACTCAAAGCACACTGTTTTCTCCCGGAAGCTCACACAAGGGCCATGACACAGTCGGACTCACCAGAAATGTTGTCCTGAGGCTGTTCGAGGACTCTGGTAATGTAGCTCTCCTCAAGGAACGTACAGGGTGCTGCCCATCCCTCGGCAGGCACAGAGGGCCTCCGAGGGATCAACCAATGGGTCCCGAAGTGGCTCAGCCGGCCCACGGGGGTCTGGAGGTACTCAGTGAACCTCGAGGGAAAGTGATGTATACCCGAGAGGCCTAGGAGTCCTCAAAAGTGTACTTGCTTTCACATCAAGCATTTAATCGACTAAGAATTCATGGAAACAGCTGCCTGCCTCCCTTTCTGCACGGCTACTAGGGGCCTAACCTGGAGGCAAGTTTTCACGTTGAGATTCCCTTTAGCTCTAGAGCTTGTCAGGCGGACCCCAACCGCGGCCACGGAAGCACCTGGTTCAGACAGAACAGACTCATACTTTTCCGCGAAGCATTCTTACAGGGTTGACAGGCCTGTCAAGAGCAGGGAATGTCAGATAGCTTCAAGGCAGCATGAATGCAGCCTTCAAAATGGGAAAGCAAGGCTAGTTCCCGCAGGCCCCCGTTTCCATGGGCACACTCAGCATACACCCCTGTGGTTTCTAACAAGTCTAAAGCCACACTGGTGACCCTGTGTTTCCACCCCTGAATCAACTTCTCGAAGTAGGGTGTTCTGCATCAAGCGAACTGCCTCAACCAAGGAACGCCGCAGCTGCTCCTCTGGGCCTGTGGCTATCCAAAAGCCTGCAGTGTCACAGGAAGAGCAGGACTTACTTAAATGGCAGTAAGAACGCACGACGACTATCTCTGGGAGGCACGGTGACTTCAGGCAGGAGCTCCTAGATGGAATGCGAAGCCGAGGGTTACTCGGAGTTCAGCTCAGACCAGGGCAATGCGTAAGACTTCGACGCCATGAGGGAGGTGCCACAACGGTGTTCGTGAACGTGTGCGAGTGCTGAGGAAATTAAGCTGCTCCCAAAGAGAGTGCAGTGCGTTTCCCTACGCTCGGCATACACAGAGGGGCTCTAAAGGGCTACGGGCCCGGATGTTGCTTAGCAGACCCAGGAGGGCCTGGGGGTACTCAGGGTTCCTGCCGGAACAGGGTGCCCACGCTAGCCTCCTAGGTGTCCAGAAAACTGTGCTGCCGTGGAAGTTACCCAGAGCAGAGGCCACCGCCTCATGGAAACTGCTGCACGCCTCCGCTTCTGCACGGCAGGTCTGGGCCTTACTTCCAGGCATCTGTTCACGCTGGGTGTGCCGTTAGTGACACCGCGTGGTGAGATGCTGACTTTCTCCTCAGGCAGAGTGACTTCGGGTACGAGGTCCTCCAAGTACTCAAAGCACACTGTTTTCTCACGGAAGCTCACACAAGGGCCATGACACAGTCGGACTCACCAGAAATGTTGTCCTGAGGCTGTTCGAGGACTCTGGTAATGTAGCTCTCCTCAAGGAACGTACAGGGTGCTGCCCATCCCTCGGCAGGCACAGAGGGCCTCCGAGGGATCAACCAATGGGTCCCGAAGTGGCTCAGCCGGCCCACGGGGGTCTGGAGGTACTCAGTGAACCTCGAGGGAAAGTGATGTATACCCGAGAGGCCTAGGAGTCCTCAAAAGTGTACTTGCTTTCACATCAAGCATTTAATCGACTAAGAATTCATGGAAACAGCTGCCTGCCTCCCTTTCTGCACGGCTACTAGGGGCCTAACCTGGAGGCAAGTTTTCACGTTGAGATTCCCTTTAGCTCTAGAGCTTGTCAGGCGGACCCCAACCGCGGCCACGGAAGCACCTGGTTCAGACAGAACAGACTCATACTTTTCCGCGAAGCATTCTTACAGGGTTGACAGGCCTGTCAAGAGCAGGGAATGTCAGATAGCTTCAAGGCAGCATGAATGCAGCCTTCAAAATGGGAAAGCAAGGCTAGTTCCCGCAGGCCCCCGTTTCCATGGGCACACTCAGCATACACCCCTGTGGTTTCTAACAAGTCTAAAGCCACACTGGTGACCCTGTGTTTCCACCCCTGAATCAACTTCTCGAAGTAGGGTGTTCTGCATCAAGCGAACTGCCTCAACCAAGGAACGCCGCAGCTGCTCCTCTGGGCCTGTGGCTATCCAAAAGCCTGCAGTGTCACAGGAAGAGCAGGACTTAGTTAAATGGCAGTAAGAACGCACGACGACTATCTCTGGGAGGCACGGTGACTTCAGGCAGGAGCTCCTAGATGGAATGCGAAGCCGAGGGTTACTCGGAGTTCAGCTCAGACCAGGGCAATGCGTAAGACTTCGACGCCATGAGGGAGGTGCCACAACGGTGTTCGTGAACGTGTGCGAGTGCTGAGGAAATTAAGCTGCTCCCAAAGAGAGTGCAGTGCGTTTCCCTACGCTCGGCATACACAGAGGGGCTCTAAAGGGCTACGGGCCCGGATGTTGCTTAGCAGACCCAGGAGGGCCTGGGGGTACTCAGGGTTCCTGCCGGAACAGGGTGCCCACGCTAGCCTCCTAGGTGTCCAGAAAACTGTGCTGCCGTGGAAGTTACCCAGAGCAGAGGCCACCGCCTCATGGAAACTGCTGCACGCCTCCGCTTCTGCACGGCAGGTCTGGGCCTTACTTCCAGGCATCTGTTCACGCTGGGTGTGCCGTTAGCGACACCGCGTGGTGAGATGCTGACTTTCTCCTCAGGCAGAGTGACTTCGGGTACGAGGTCCTCCAAGTACTCAAAGCACACTGTTTTCTCACGGAAGCTCACACAAGGGCCATGACACAGTCGGACTCACCAGAAATGTTGTCCTGAGGCTGTTCGAGGACTCTGGTAATGTAGCTCTCCTCAAGGAACGTACAGGGTGCTGCCCATCCCTCGGCAGGCACAGAGGGCCTCCGAGGGATCAACCAATGGGTCCCGAAGTGGCTCAGCCGGCCCACGGGGGTCTGGAGGTACTCAGTGAACCTCGAGGGAAAGTGATGTATACCCGAGAGGCCTAGGAGTCCTCAAAAGTGTACTTGCTTTCACATCAAGCATTTAATCGACTAAGAATTCATGGAAACAGCTGCCTGCCTCCCTTTCTGCACGGCTACTAGGGGCCTAACCTGGAGGCAAGTTTTCACGTTGAGATTCCCTTTAGCTCTAGAGCTTGTCAGGCGGACCCCAACCGCGGCCACGGAAGCACCTGGTTCAGACAGAACAGACTCATACTTTTCCGCGAAGCATTCTTACAGGGTTGACAGGCCTGTCAAGAGCAGGGAATGTCAGATAGCTTCAAGGCAGCATGAATGCAGCCTTCAAAATGGGAAAGCAAGGGTAGTTCCCGCAGGCCCCCGTTTCCATGGGCACACTCAGCATACACCCCTGTGGTTTCTAACAAGTCTAAAGCCACACTGGTGACCCTGTGTTTCCACCCCTGAATCAACTTCTCGAAGTAGGGTGTTCTGCATCAAGCGAACTGCCTCAACCAAGGAACGCCGCAGCTGCTCCTCTGGGCCTGTGGCTATCCAAAAGCCTGCAGTGTCACAGGAAGAGCAGGACTTAGTTAAATGGCAGTAAGAACGCACGACGACTATCTCTGGGAGGCACGGTGACTTCAGGCAGGAGCTCCTAGATGGAATGCGAAGCCGAGGGTTACTCGGAGTTCAGCTCAGACCAGGGCAATGCGTAAGACTTCGACGCCATGAGGGAGGTGCCACAACGGTGTTCGTGAACGTGTGCGAGTGCTGAGGAAATTAAGCTGCTCCCAAAGAGAGTGCAGTGCGTTTCCCTACGCTCGGCATACACAGAGGGGCTCTAAAGGGCTACGGGCCCGGATGTTGCTTAGCAGACCCAGGAGGGCCTGGGGGTACTCAGGGTTCCTGCCGGAACAGGGTGCCCACGCTAGCCTCCTAGGTGTCCAGAAAACTGTGCTGCCGTGGAAGTTACCCAGAGCAGAGGCCACCGCCTCATGGAAACTGCTGCACGCCTCCGCTTCTGCACGGCAGGTCTGGGCCTTACTTCCAGGCATCTGTTCACGCTGGGTGTGCCGTTAGCGACACCGCGTGGTGAGATGCTGACTTTCTCCTCAGGCAGAGTGACTTCGGGTACGAGGTCCTCCAAGTACTCAAAGCACACTGTTTTCTCACGGAAGCTCACACAAGGGCCATGACACAGTCGGACTCACCAGAAATGTTGTCCTGAGGCTGTTCGAGGACTCTGGTAATGTAGCTCTCCTCAAGGAACGTACAGGGTGCTGCCCATCCCTCGGCAGGCACAGAGGGCCTCCGAGGGATCAACCAATGGGTCCCGAAGTGGCTCAGCCGGCCCACGGGGGTCTGGAGGTACTCAGTGAACCTCGAGGGAAAGTGATGTATACCCGAGAGGCCTAGGAGTCCTCAAAAGTGTACTTGCTTTCACATCAAGCATTTAATCGACTAAGAATTCATGGAAACAGCTGCCTGCCTCCCTTTCTGCACGGCTACTAGGGGCCTAACCTGGAGGCAAGTTTTCACGTTGAGATTCCCTTTAGCTCTAGAGCTTGTCAGGCGGACCCCAACCGCGGCCACGGAAGCACCTGGTTCAGACAGAACAGACTCATACTTTTCCGCGAAGCATTCTTACAGGGTTGACAGGCCTGTCAAGAGCAGGGAATGTCAGATAGCTTCAAGGCAGCATGAATGCAGCCTTCAAAATGGGAAAGCAAGGCTAGTTCCCGCAGGCCCCCGTTTCCATGGGCACACTCAGCATACACCCCTGTGGTTTCTAACAAGTCTAAAGCCACACTGGTGACCCTGTGTTTCCACCCCTGAATCAACTTCTCGAAGTAGGGTGTTCTGCATCAAGCGAACTGCCTCAACCAAGGAACGCCGCAGCTGCTCCTCTGGGCCTGTGGCTATCCAAAAGCCTGCAGTGTCACAGGAAGAGCAGGACTTAGTTAAATGGCAGTAAGAACGCACGACGACTATCTCTGGGAGGCACGGTGACTTCAGGCAGGAGCTCCTAGATGGAATGCGAAGCCGAGGGTTACTCGGAGTTCAGCTCAGACCAGGGCAATGCGTAAGACTTCGACGCCATGAGGGAGGTGCCACAACGGTGTTCGTGAACGTGTGCGAGTGCTGAGGAAATTAAGCTGCTCCCAAAGAGAGTGCAGTGCGTTTCCCTACGCTCGGCATACACAGAGGGGCTCTAAAGGGCTACGGGCCCGGATGTTGCTTAGCAGACCCAGGAGGGCCTGGGGGTACTCAGGGTTCCTGCCGGAACAGGGTGCCCACGCTAGCCTCCTAGGTGTCCAGAAAACTGTGCTGCCGTGGAAGTTACCCAGAGCAGAGGCCACCGCCTCATGGAAACTGCTGCACGCCTCCGCTTCTGCACGGCAGGTCTGGGCCTTACTTCCAGGCATCTGTTCACGCTGGGTGTGCCGTTAGCGACACCGCGTGGTGAGATGCTGACTTTCTCCTCAGGCAGAGTGACTTCGGGTACGAGGTCCTCCAAGTACTCAAAGCACACTGTTTTCTCACGGAAGCTCACACAAGGGCCATGACACAGTCGGACTCACCAGAAATGTTGTCCTGAGGCTGTTCGAGGACTCTGGTAATGTAGCTCTCCTCAAGGAACGTACAGGGTGCTGCCCATCCCTCGGCAGGCACAGAGGGCCTCCGAGGGATCAACCAATGGGTCCCGAAGTGGCTCAGCCGGCCCACGGGGGTCTGGAGGTACTCAGTGAACCTCGAGGGAAAGTGATGTATACCCGAGAGGCCTAGGAGTCCTCAAAAGTGTACTTGCTTTCACATCAAGCATTTAATCGACTAAGAATTCATGGAAACAGCTGCCTGCCTCCCTTTCTGCACGGCTACTAGGGGCCTAACCTGGAGGCAAGTTTTCACGTTGAGATTCCCTATAGCGCTAGAGTTTGTCAGGCAGACCACAACCGCGGCCACGGAAGCACCTGGTTTAGACAGAAAAGACTCATAATTTTCCCCGAAGCATTCTTACAGGGTTGACAGGCCTGTCAAGAGCAGGGAATGTCAGATAGCTTCAAGGCAGCATGAATGCAGCCTTCAAAATGGGAAAGCAAGGGTAGTTCCCGCAGGCCCCCGTTTCCATGGGCACACTCAGCATACACCCCTGTGGTTTCTAACAAGTCTAAAGCCACACTGGTGACCCTGTGTTTCCACCCCTGAATCAACTTCTCGAAGTAGGGTGTTCTGCATCAAGCGAACTGCCTCAACCAAGGAACGCCGCAGCTGCTCCTCTGGGCCTGTGGCTATCCAAAAGCCTGCAGTGTCACAGGAAGAGCAGGACTTAGTTAAATGGCAGTAAGAACGCACGACGACTATCTCTGGGAGGCACGGTGACTTCAGGCAGGAGCTCCTAGATGGAATGCGAAGCCGAGGGTTACTCGGAGTTCAGCTCAGACCAGGGCAATGCGTAAGACTTCGACGCCATGAGGGAGGTGCCACAACGGTGTTCGTGAACGTGTGCGAGTGCTGAGGAAATTAAGCTGCTCCCAAAGAGAGTGCAGTGCGTTTCCCTACGCTCGGCATACACAGAGGGGCTCTAAAGGGCTATGGGCCCGGATGTTGCTTAGCAGACCCAGGAGGGCCTGGGGGTACTCAGGGTTCCTGCCGGAACAGGGTGCCCACGCTAGCCTCCTAGGTGTCCAGAAAACTGTGCTGCCGTGGAAGTTACCCAGAGCAGAGGCCACCGCCTCATGGAAACTGCTGCACGCCTCCGCTTCTGCACGGCAGGTCTGGGCCTTACTTCCAGGCATCTGTTCACGCTGGGTGTGCCGTTAGCGACACCGCGTGGTGAGATGCTGACTTTCTCCTCAGGCAGAGTGACTTCGGGTACGAGGTCCTCCAAGTACTCAAAGCACACTGTTTTCTCACGGAAGCTCACACAAGGGCCATGACACAGTCGGACTCACCAGAAATGTTGTCCTGAGGCTGTTCGAGGACTCTGGTAATGTAGCTCTCCTCAAGGAACGTACAGGGTGCTGCCCATCCCTCGGCAGGCACAGAGGGCCTCCGAGGGATCAACCAATGGGTCCCGAAGTGGCTCAGCCGGCCCACGGGGGTCTGGAGGTACTCAGTGAACCTCGAGGGAAAGTGATGTATACCCGAGAGGCCTAGGAGTCCTCAAAAGTGTACTTGCTTTCACATCAAGCATTTAATCGACTAAGAATTCATGGAAACAGCTGCCTGCCTCCCTTTCTGCACAGCTACTAGGGGCCTAACCTGGAGGCAAGTTTTCACGTTGAGATTCCATTTAGCTCTAGAGCTTGTCAGGCGGACCCCAACCGCGGCCACGGAAGCACCTGGTTCAGACAGAACAGACTCATACTTTTCCGCGAAGCATTCTTACAGGGTTGACAGGCCTGTCAAGAGCAGGGAATGTCAGATAGCTTCAAGGCAGCATGAATGCAGCCTTCAAAATGGGAAAGCAAGGGTAGTTCCCGCAGGCCCCCGTTTCCATGGGCACACTCAGCATACACCCCTGTGGTTTCTAACAAGTCTAAAGCCACACTGGTGACCCTGTGTTTCCACCCCTGAATCAACTTCTCGAAGTAGGGTGTTCTGCATCAAGCGAACTGCCTCAACCAAGGAACGCCGCAGCTGCTCCTCTGGGCCTGTGGCTATCCAAAAGCCTGCAGTGTCACAGGAAGAGCAGGACTTAGTTAAATGGCAGTAAGAACGCACGACGACTATCTCTGGGAGGCACGGTGACTTCAGGCAGGAGCTCCTAGATGGAATGCGAAGCCGAGGGTTACTCGGAGTTCAGCTCAGACCAGGGCAATGCGTAAGACTTCGACGCCATGAGGGAGGTGCCACAACGGTGTTCGTGAACGTGTGCGAGTGCTGAGGAAATTAAGCTGCTCCCAAAGAGAGTGCAGTGCGTTTCCCTACGCTCGGCATACACAGAGGGGCTCTAAAGGGCTACGGGCCCGGATGTTGCTTAGCAGACCCAGGAGGGCCTGGGGGTACTCAGGGTTCCTGCCGGAACAGGGTGCCCACGCTAGCCTCCTAGGTGTCCAGAAAACTGTGCTGCCGTGGAAGTTACCCAGAGCAGAGGCCACCGCCTCATGGAAACTGCTGCACGCCTCCGCTTCTGCACGGCAGGTCTGGGCCTTACTTCCAGGCATCTGTTCACGCTGGGTGTGCCGTTAGCGACACCGCGTGGTGAGATGCTGACTTTCTCCTCAGGCAGAGTGACTTCGGGTACGAGGTCCTCCAAGTACTCAAAGCACACTGTTTTCTCACGGAAGCTCACACAAGGGCCATGACACAGTCGGACTCACCAGAAATGTTGTCCTGAGGCTGTTCGAGGACTCTGGTAATGTAGCTCTCCTCAAGGAACGTACAGGGTGCTGCCCATCCCTCGGCAGGCACAGAGGGCCTCCGAGGGATCAACCAATGGGTCCCGAAGTGGCTCAGCCGGCCCACGGGGGTCTGGAGGTACTCAGTGAACCTCGAGGGAAAGTGATGTATACCCGAGAGGCCTAGGAGTCCTCAAAAGTGTACTTGCTTTCACATCAAGCATTTAATCGACTAAGAATTCATGGAAACAGCTGCCTGCCTCCCTTTCTGCACGGCTACTAGGGGCCTAACCTGGAGGCAAGTTTTCACGTTGAGATTCCCTTTAGCTCTAGAGCTTGTCAGGCGGACCCCAACCGCGGCCACGGAAGCACCTGGTTCAGACAGAACAGACTCATACTTTTCCGCGAAGCATTCTTACAGGGTTGACAGGCCTGTCAAGAGCAGGGAATGTCAGATAGCTTCAAGGCAGCATGAATGCAGCCTTCAAAATGGGAAAGCAAGGGTAGTTCCCGCAGGCCCCCGTTTCCATGGGCACACTCAGCATACACCCCTGTGGTTTCTAACAAGTCTAAAGCCACACTGGTGACCCTGTGTTTCCACCCCTGAATCAACTTCTCGAAGTAGGGTGTTCTGCATCAAGCGAACTGCCTCAACCAAGGAACGCCGCAGCTGCTCCTCTGGGCCTGTGGCTATCCAAAAGCCTGCAGTGTCACAGGAAGAGCAGGACTTAGTTAAATGGCAGTAAGAACGCACGCCGACTATCTCTGGGAGGCACGGTGACTTCAGGCAGGAGCTCCTAGATGGAATGCGAAGCCGAGGGTTACTCGGAGTTCAGCTCAGACCAGGGCAATGCGTAAGACTTCGACGCCATGAGGGAGGTGCCACAACGGTGTTCGTGAACGTGTGCGAGTGCTGAGGAAATTAAGCTGCTCCCAAAGAGAGTGCAGTGCGTTTCCCTACGCTCGGCATACACAGAGGGGCTCTAAAGGGCTACGGGCCCGGATGTTGCTTAGCAGACCCAGGAGGGCCTGGGGGTACTCAGGGTTCCTGCCGGAACAGGGTGCCCACGCTAGCCTCCTAGGTGTCCAGAAAACTGTGCTGCCGCGGAAGTTACCCAGAGCAGAGGCCACCGCCTCTTGGAAACTGCTGCACGCCTCCGCTTCTGCACGGCAGGTCTGGGCCTTACTTCCAGGCATCTGTTCAGGCTGGGTATGCCGTTAGCGACACCGCGTGGTGAGATGCTGACTTTCTCCTCAGGCAGAGTGACTTCGGGTACGAGGTCCTCCAAGTACTCAAAGCACACTGTTTTCTCACGGAAGCTCACACAAGGGCCATGACACAGTCGGACTCACCAGAAATGTTGTCCTGAGGCTGTTCGAGGACTCTGGAAATGTAGCTCTCCTCAAGGAACGTACAGGGTGCTGCCCATCCCTCGGCAGGCACAGAGCCCTCCGAGGGATCAACCAACGGGTCTCGAAGTGGCTCAGCAGGCCCACGGGGGTCTGGAGGTAGTCAGTGACCTTGGAGGGAAAGTGATGCATACCCGAGAGGCCTACGAGTCCTCAAAAGTGTACTTCCTTTCACATAAAGCATATAAGCGACTAAGAACTGATGGAAACAGCTGCCTGCCTCCCTTTCTGCACGGCTACTAGGGGCCTAACCTGGAGGCAAGTTTTCACGTTGAGATTCCCTTTAGCTCCAGAGCTTGTCAGGTGGACCCCAACCGCGGCCACGGAAGCACCTGGTTCAGACAGAACAGACTCATACTTTTCCGCGAAGCATTCTTACAGGGTTGACAGGCCTGTCAAGAGCAGGGAATGTCAGGTAGCTTCAAGGCAGCATGAATGCAGCCTTCAAAATGGGAAATCAAGGGTAGTTCCCGCAGGCCCCCGTTTCCATGGGCACACTCAGCATACACCCCTGTGGTTTCTAACAAGTCTAAAGCACACAGGTTCCCCTGTGTTTCTTCCCCTGAATCAACTTCTCGAAGTAGGGTGTTCTGCATCAAGCGAACTGCCTCAACCAAGGAACGCCGCAGCTGCTCCTCTGGGCCTGTGGCTATTCCAAAGCCTGCAGTGTCACAGGAAGAGCAGGACTTACTTAAATGGCAGTAAGAACGCACGCCGACTATCTCTGGGAGGCACGGTGACTTCAGGCAGGAGCTCCTAGATGGAATGCGAAGCCGAGGGTTACTCGGAGTTCAGCTCAGACCAGGGCAATGCGTAAGACTTCGACGCCATGAGGGAGGTGCCACAACGGTGTTCGTGAACGTGTGCGAGTGCTGAGGAAATTAAGCTGCTCCCAAAGAGAGTGCAGTGCGTTTCCCTACACTCGGCATACACAGAGGGGCTCTAAAGGGCTACGGGCCAGGATGTTGCTTAGCAGACCCAGGAGGGCCTGGGGGTACTCAGGGTTCCTGCCGGAACAGGGTGCCCACGCTAGCCTCCTAGGTGTCCAGAAAACTGTGCTGCCGCGGAAGTTACCCACAGCAGAGGCCACCGCCTCTTGGAAACTGCTGCACGCCTCCGCTTCTGCACGGCAAATCAGGGCCTTACTTCCAGGCATCTGTTCACGCTGGGTGTGCCGTTAGCGACACCGCGTGGTGAGATGCTGACTTTCTCCTCAGGCAGAGTGACTTCGGGTACGAGGTCCTCCAAGTACTCAAAGCACACTGTTTTCTCACGGAAGCTCACACAAGGGCCATGACACAGTCGGACTCACCAGAAATGTTGTCCTGAGGCTGTTCGAGGACTCTGGTAATGTAGCTCTCCTCAAGGAACGTACAGGGTGCTGCCCATCCCTCGGCAGGCACAGAGGGCCTCCGAGGGATCAACCAATGGGTCCCGAAGTGGCTCAGCCGGCCCACGGGGGTCTGGAGGTACTCAGTGAACCTCGAGGGAAAGTGATGTATACCCGAGAGGCCTAGGAGTCCTCAAAAGTGTACTTGCTTTCACATCAAGCATTTAATCGACTAAGAATTCATGGAAACAGCTGCCTGCCTCCCTTTCTGCACAGCTACTAGGGGCCTAACCTGGAGGCAAGTTTTCACGTTGAGATTCCATTTAGCTCTAGAGCTTGTCAGGCGGACCCCAACCGCGGCCACGGAAGCACCTGGTTCAGACAGAACAGACTCATACTTTTCCGCGAAGCATTCTTACAGGGTTGACAGGCCTGTCAAGAGCAGGGAATGTCAGATAGCTTCAAGGCAGCATGAATGCAGCCTTCAAAATGGGAAAGCAAGGGTAGTTCCCGCAGGCCCCCGTTTCCATGGGCACACTCAGCATACACCCCTGTGGTTTCTAACAAGTCTAAAGCCACACTGGTGACCCTGTGTTTCCACCCCTGAATCAACTTCTCGAAGTAGGGTGTTCTGCATCAAGCGAACTGCCTCAACCAAGGAACGCCGCAGCTGCTCCTCTGGGCCTGTGGCTATCCAAAAGCCTGCAGTGTCACAGGAAGAGCAGGACTTAGTTAAATGGCAGTAAGAACGCACGACGACTATCTGTGGGAGGCACGGTGACTTCAGGCAGGAGCTCCTAGATGGAATGCGAAGCCGAGGGTTACTCGGAGTTCAGCTCAGACCAGGGCAATGCGTAAGACTTCGACGCCATGAGGGAGGTGCCACAACGGTGTTCGTGAACGTGTGCGAGTGCTGAGGAAATTAAGCTGCTCCCAAAGAGAGTGCAGTGCGTTTCCCTACGCTCGGCATACACAGAGGGGCTCTAAAGGGCTACGGGCCCGGATGTTGCTTAGCAGACCCAGGAGGGCCTGGGGGTACTCAGGGTTCCTGCCGGAACAGGGTGCCCACGCTAGCCTCCTAGGTGTCCAGAAAACTGTGCTGCCGTGGAAGTTACCCAGAGCAGAGGCCACCGCCTCATGGAAACTGCTGCACGCCTCCGCTTCTGCACGGCAGGTCTGGGCCTTACTTCCAGGCATCTGTTCACGCTGGGTGTGCCGTTAGCGACACCGCGTGGTGAGATGCTGACTTTCTCCTCAGGCAGAGTGACTTCGGGTACGAGGTCCTCCAAGTACTCAAAGCACACTGTTTTCTCACGGAAGCTCACACAAGGGCCATGACACAGTCGGACTCACCAGAAATGTTGTCCTGAGGCTGTTCGAGGACTCTGGTAATGTAGCTCTCCTCAAGGAACGTACAGGGTGCTGCCCATCCCTCGGCAGGCACAGAGGGCCTCCGAGGGATCAACCAATGGGTCCCGAAGTGGCTCAGCCGGCCCACGGGGGTCTGGAGGTACTCAGTGAACCTCGAGGGAAAGTGATGTATACCCGAGAGGCCTAGGAGTCCTCAAAAGTGTACTTGCTTTCACATCAAGCATTTAATCGACTAAGAATTCATGGAAACAGCTGCCTGCCTCCCTTTCTGCACGGCTACTAGGGGCCTAACCTGGAGGCAAGTTTTCACGTTGAGATTCCCTTTAGCTCTAGAGCTTGTCAGGCGGACCCCAACCGCGGCCACGGAAGCACCTGGTTCAGACAGAACAGACTCATACTTTTCCGCGAAGCATTCTTACAGGGTTGACAGGCCTGTCAAGAGCAGGGAATGTCAGATAGCTTCAAGGCAGCATGAATGCAGCCTTCAAAATGGGAAAGCAAGGGTAGTTCCCGCAGGCCCCCGTTTCCATGGGCACACTCAGCATACACCCCTGTGGTTTCTAACAAGTCTAAAGCCACACTGGTGACCCTGTGTTTCCACCCCTGAATCAACTTCTCGAAGTAGGGTGTTCTGCATCAAGCGAACTGCCTCAACCAAGGAACGCCGCAGCTGCTCCTCTGGGCCTGTGGCTATCCAAAAGCCTGCAGTGTCACAGGAAGAGCAGGACTTAGTTAAATGGCAGTAAGAACGCACGCCGACTATCTCTGGGAGGCACGGTGACTTCAGGCAGGAGCTCCTAGATGGAATGCGAAGCCGAGGGTTACTCGGAGTTCAGCTCAGACCAGGGCAATGCGTAAGACTTCGACGCCATGAGGGAGGTGCCACAACGGTGTTCGTGAACGTGTGCGAGTGCTGAGGAAATTAAGCTGCTCCCAAAGAGAGTGCAGTGCGTTTCCCTACGCTCGGCATACACAGAGGGGCTCTAAAGGGCTACGGGCCCGGATGTTGCTTAGCAGACCCAGGAGGGCCTGGGGGTACTCAGGGTTCCTGCCGGAACAGGGTGCCCACGCTAGCCTCCTAGGTGTCCAGAAAACTGTGCTGCCGCGGAAGTTACCCAGAGCAGAGGCCACCGCCTCTTGGAAACTGCTGCACGCCTCCGCTTCTGCACGGCAGGTCTGGGCCTTACTTCCAGGCATCTGTTCAGGCTGGGTATGCCGTTAGCGACACCGCGTGGTGAGATGCTGACTTTCTCCTCAGGCAGAGTGACTTCGGGTACGAGGTCCTCCAAGTACTCAAAGCACACTGTTTTCTCACGGAAGCTCACACAAGGGCCATGACACAGTCGGACTCACCAGAAATGTTGTCCTGAGGCTGTTCGAGGACTCTGGAAATGTAGCTCTCCTCAAGGAACGTACAGGGTGCTGCCCATCCCTCGGCAGGCACAGAGCCCTCCGAGGGATCAACCAACGGGTCTCGAAGTGGCTCAGCAGGCCCACGGGGGTCTGGAGGTAGTCAGTGACCTTGGAGGGAAAGTGATGCATACCCGAGAGGCCTACGAGTCCTCAAAAGTGTACTTCCTTTCACATAAAGCATATAAGCGACTAAGAACTGATGGAAACAGCTGCCTGCCTCCCTTTCTGCACGGCTACTAGGGGCCTAACCTGGAGGCAAGTTTTCACGTTGAGATTCCCTTTAGCTCCAGAGCTTGTCAGGTGGACCCCAACCGCGGCCACGGAAGCACCTGGTTCAGACAGAACAGACTCATACTTTTCCGCGAAGCATTCTTACAGGGTTGACAGGCCTGTCAAGAGCAGGGAATGTCAGGTAGCTTCAAGGCAGCATGAATGCAGCCTTCAAAATGGGAAATCAAGGGTAGTTCCCGCAGGCCCCCGTTTCCATGGGCACACTCAGCATACACCCCTGTGGTTTCTAACAAGTCTAAAGCACACAGGTTCCCCTGTGTTTCTTCCCCTGAATCAACTTCTCGAAGTAGGGTGTTCTGCATCAAGCGAACTGCCTCAACCAAGGAACGCCGCAGCTGCTCCTCTGGGCCTGTGGCTATTCCAAAGCCTGCAGTGTCACAGGAAGAGCAGGACTTACTTAAATGGCAGTAAGAACGCACGCCGACTATCTCTGGGAGGCACGGTGACTTCAGGCAGGAGCTCCTAGATGGAATGCGAAGCCGAGGGTTACTCGGAGTTCAGCTCAGACCAGGGCAATGCGTAAGACTTCGACGCCATGAGGGAGGTGCCACAACGGTGTTCGTGAACGTGTGCGAGTGCTGAGGAAATTAAGCTGCTCCCAAAGAGAGTGCAGTGCGTTTCCCTACACTCGGCATACACAGAGGGGCTCTAAAGGGCTACGGGCCAGGATGTTGCTTAGCAGACCCAGGAGGGCCTGGGGGTACTCAGGGTTCCTGCCGGAACAGGGTGCCCACGCTAGCCTCCTAGGTGTCCAGAAAACTGTGCTGCCGCGGAAGTTACCCACAGCAGAGGCCACCGCCTCTTGGAAACTGCTGCACGCCTCCGCTTCTGCACGGCAAATCAGGGCCTTACTTCCAGGCATCTGTTCACGCTGGGTGTGCCGTTAGCGACACCGCGTGGTGAGATGCTGACTTTCTCCTCAGGCAGAGTGACTTCGGGTACGAGGTCCTCCAAGTACTCAAAGCACACTGTTTTCTCACGGAAGCTCACACAAGGGCCATGACAAAGTCGGACTCACCAGAAATGTTGTCCTGAGGCTGTTCGAGGACTCTGGAAATGTAGCTCTCCTCAAGGAACGTACAGGGTGCTGCCCATCCCTCGGCAGGCACAGAGCCCTCCGAGGGATCAACCAACGGGTCTCGAAGTGGCTCAGCAGGCCCACGGGGGTCTGGAGGTAGTCAGTGACCTTGGAGTGAAAGTGATGCATACCCGAGAGGCCTACGCGTCCTCAAAAGTGTACTTCCTTTCACATAAAGCATATAAGCGACTAAGAACTGATGGAAACAGCTGCCTGCCTCCCTTTCTGCACGGCTACTAGGGGCCTAACCTGAAGGCAAGTTTTCACGTTGAGATTCCCTTTAGCTCTAGAGCTTGTCAGGCGGACCCCAACCGCGGCCACGGAAGCACCTGGTTCAGACAGAACAGACTCATACTTTTCCGCGAAGCATTCTTACAGGGTTGACAGGCCTGTCAAGAGCAGGGAATGTCAGATAGCTTCAAGGCAGCATGAATGCAGCCTTCAAAATGGGAAAGCAAGGGTAGTTCCCGCAGGCCCCCGTTTCCATGGGCACACTCAGCATACACCCCTGTGGTTTCTAACAAGTCTAAAGCCACACTGGTGACCCTGTGTTTCCACCCCTGAATCAACTTCTCGAAGTAGGGTGTTCTGCATCAAGCGAACTGCCTCAACCAAGGAACGCCGCAGCTGCTCCTCTGGGCCTGTGGCTATCCAAAAGCCTGCAGTGTCACAGGAAGAGCAGGACTTAGTTAAATGGCAGTAAGAACGCACGCCGACTATCTCTGGGAGGCACGGTGACTTCAGGCAGGAGCTCCTAGATGGAATGCGAAGCCGAGGGTTACTCGGAGTTCAGCTCAGACCAGGGCAATGCGTAAGACTTCGACGCCATGAGGGAGGTGCCACAACGGTGTTCGTGAACGTGTGCGAGTGCTGAGGAAATTAAGCTGCTCCCAAAGAGAGTGCAGTGCGTTTCCCTACGCTCGGCATACACAGAGGGGCTCTAAAGGGCTACGGGCCCGGATGTTGCTTAGCAGACCCAGGAGGGCCTGGGGGTACTCAGGGTTCCTGCCGGAACAGGGTGCCCACGCTAGCCTCCTAGGTGTCCAGAAAACTGTGCTGCCGCGGAAGTTACCCAGAGCAGAGGCCACCGCCTCTTGGAAACTGCTGCACGCCTCCGCTTCTGCACGGCAGGTCTGGGCCTTACTTCCAGGCATCTGTTCAGGCTGGGTATGCCGTTAGCGACACCGCGTGGTGAGATGCTGACTTTCTCCTCAGGCAGAGTGACTTCGGGTACGAGGTCCTCCAAGTACTCAAAGCACACTGTTTTCTCACGGAAGCTCACACAAGGGCCATGACACAGTCGGACTCACCAGAAATGTTGTCCTGAGGCTGTTCGAGGACTCTGGAAATGTAGCTCTCCTCAAGGAACGTACAGGGTGCTGCCCATCCCTCGGCAGGCACAGAGCCCTCCGAGGGATCAACCAACGGGTCTCGAAGTGGCTCAGCAGGCCCACGGGGGTCTGGAGGTAGTCAGTGACCTTGGAGGGAAAGTGATGCATACCCGAGAGGCCTACGAGTCCTCAAAAGTGTACTTCCTTTCACATAAAGCATATAAGCGACTAAGAACTGATGGAAACAGCTGCCTGCCTCCCTTTCTGCACGGCTACTAGGGGCCTAACCTGGAGGCAAGTTTTCACGTTGAGATTCCCTTTAGCTCCAGAGCTTGTCAGGTGGACCCCAACCGCGGCCACGGAAGCACCTGGTTCAGACAGAACAGACTCATACTTTTCCGCGAAGCATTCTTACAGGGTTGACAGGCCTGTCAAGAGCAGGGAATGTCAGGTAGCTTCAAGGCAGCATGAATGCAGCCTTCAAAATGGGAAATCAAGGGTAGTTCCCGCAGGCCCCCGTTTCCATGGGCACACTCAGCATACACCCCTGTGGTTTCTAACAAGTCTAAAGCACACAGGTTCCCCTGTGTTTCTTCCCCTGAATCAACTTCTCGAAGTAGGGTGTTCTGCATCAAGCGAACTGCCTCAACCAAGGAACGCCGCAGCTGCTCCTCTGGGCCTGTGGCTATTCCAAAGCCTGCAGTGTCACAGGAAGAGCAGGACTTACTTAAATGGCAGTAAGAACGCACGCCGACTATCTCTGGGAGGCACGGTGACTTCAGGCAGGAGCTCCTAGATGGAATGCGAAGCCGAGGGTTACTCGGAGTTCAGCTCAGACCAGGGCAATGCGTAAGACTTCGACGCCATGAGGGAGGTGCCACAACGGTGTTCGTGAACGTGTGCGAGTGCTGAGGAAATTAAGCTGCTCCCAAAGAGAGTGCAGTGCGTTTCCCTACACTCGGCATACACAGAGGGGCTCTAAAGGGCTACGGGCCAGGATGTTGCTTAGCAGACCCAGGAGGGCCTGGGGGTACTCAGGGTTCCTGCCGGAACAGGGTGCCCACGCTAGCCTCCTAGGTGTCCAGAAAACTGTGCTGCCGCGGAAGTTACCCACAGCAGAGGCCACCGCCTCTTGGAAACTGCTGCACGCCTCCGCTTCTGCACGGCAAATCAGGGCCTTACTTCCAGGCATCTGTTCACGCTGGGTGTGCCGTTAGCGACACCGCGTGGTGAGATGCTGACTTTCTCCTCAGGCAGAGTGACTTCGGGTACGAGGTCCTCCAAGTACTCAAAGCACACTGTTTTCTCACGGAAGCTCACACAAGGGCCATGACAAAGTCGGACTCACCAGAAATGTTGTCCTGAGGCTGTTCGAGGACTCTGGAAATGTAGCTCTCCTCAAGGAACGTACAGGGTGCTGCCCATCCCTCGGCAGGCACAGAGCCCTCCGAGGGATCAACCAACGGGTCTCGAAGTGGCTCAGCAGGCCCACGGGGGTCTGGAGGTAGTCAGTGACCTTGGAGTGAAAGTGATGCATACCCGAGAGGCCTACGCGTCCTCAAAAGTGTACTTCCTTTCACATAAAGCATATAAGCGACTAAGAACTGATGGAAACAGCTGCCTGCCTCCCTTTCTGCACGGCTACTAGGGGCCTAACCTGAAGGCAAGTTTTCACGTTGAGATTCCCTTTAGCTCTAGAGCTTGTCAGGCGGACCCCAACCGCGGCCACGGAAGCACCTGGTTCAGACAGAACAGACTCATACTTTTCCGCGAAGCATTCTTACAGGGTTGACAGGCCTGTCAAGAGCAGGGAATGTCAGGTAGCTTCAAGGCAGCATGAATGCAGCCTTCAAAATGGGAAAGCAAGGCTAGTTCCCGCAGGCCCCCGTTTCCATGGGCACACTCAGCATACACCCCTGTGGTTTCTAACAAGTCTAAAGCACACAGGTTCCCCTGTGTTTCTTCCCCTGAATCAACTTCTCGAAGTAGGGTGTTCTGCATCAAGCGAACTGCCTCAACCAAGGAACGCCGCAGCTGCTCCTCTGGGCCTGTGGCTATTCCAAAGCCTGCAGTGTCACAGGAAGAGCAGGACTTACTTAAATGGCAGTAAGAACGCACGCCGACTATCTCTGGGAGGCACGGTGACTTCAGGCAGGAGCTCCTAGATGGAATGCGAAGCCGAGGGTTACTCGGAGTTCAGCTCAGACCAGGGCAATGCGTAAGACTTCGACGCCATGAGGGAGGTGCCACAACGGTGTTCGTGAACGTGTGCGAGTGCTGAGGAAATTAAGCTGCTCCCAAAGAGAGTGCAGTGCGTTTCCCTACGCTCGGCATACACAGAGGGGCTCTAAAGGGCTACGGGCCCGGATGTTGCTTAGCAGACCCAGGAGGGCCTGGGGGTACTCAGGGTTCCTGCCGGAACAGGGTGCCCACGCTAGCCTCCTAGGTGTCCAGAAAACTGTGCTGCCGCGGAAGTTACCCAGAGCAGAGGCCACCGCCTCTTGGAAACTGCTGCACGCCTCCGCTTCTGCACGGCAAATCAGGCCCTTACTTCCAGGCATCTGTTCACGCTGGGTGTGCCGTTAGCGACACCGCGTGGTGAGATGCTGACTTTCTCCTCAGGCAGAGTGACTTCGGGTACGAGGTCCTCCAAGTACTCAAAGCACACTGTTTTCTCCCGGAAGCTCACACAAGGGCCATGACAAAGTCGGACTCACCAGAAATGTTGTCCTGAGGCTGTTCGAGGACTCTGGAAATGTAGCGCTCCTCAAGGAACGTACAGGGTGTTGCCCATCACTCGGCAGGCACAGAGGGCCTCCAAGGGATCAACCAACGGGTCTCGAAGTGGCTCAGCAGGCCCACGGGGGTCTGGAGGTAGTCAGTGACCTTGGAGGGAAAGTGATGCATACCCGAGAGGCCTACGAGTCCTCAAAAGTGTACTTCCTTTCACATAAAGCATATAAGCGACTAAGAACTGATGGAAACAGCTGCCTGCCTCCCTTTCTGCAGGGCTACTAGGGGCCTAACCTGGAGGCAAGTTTTCACGTTGAGATTCCCTTTAGCTCTAGAGCTTGTCAGGCGGACCCCAACCGCGGCCACGGAAGCACCTGGTTCAGACAGAACAGACTCATACTTTTCCGCGAAGCATTCTTACAGGGTTGACAGGCCTGTCAAGACCAGGGAATGTCAGGTAGCTTCAAGGCAGCATGAATGCAGCCTTCAAAATGGGAAAGCAAGGCTAGTTCCCGCAGGCCCCCGTTTCCATGGGCACACTCAGCATACACCCCTGTGGTTTCTAACAAATCTAAAGACACACTGGTTCCCCTGTGTTTCTTCCCCTGAATCAACTTCTCGAAGTAGGGTGTTCTGCATCAAGCGAACTGCCTCAACCAAGGAACGCCGCAGCTGCTCCTCTGGGCCTGTGGCTATCCAAAAGCCTGCAGTGTCACAGGAAGAGCAGGACTTAGTTAAATGGCAGTAAGAACGCACGACGACTATCTCTGGGAGGCACGGTGACTTCAGGCAGGAGCTCCTAGATGGAATGCGAAGCCGAGGGTTACTCGGAGTTCAGCTCAGCCCAGGGCAATGCGTAAGACTTCGACGCCATGAGGGAGGTGCCACAACGGTGTTCGTGAACGTGTGCGAGTGCTGAGGAAATTAAGCTGCTCCCAAAGAGAGTGCAGTGCGTTTCCCTACGCTCGGCATACACAGAGGGGCTCTAAAGGGCTACGGGCCCGGATGTTGCTTAGCAGACCCAGGAGGGCCTGGGGGTACTCAGGGTTCCTGCCGGAACAGGGTGCCCACGCTAGCCTCCTAGGTGTCCAGAAAACTGTGCTGCCGTGGAAGTTACCCAGAGCAGAGGCCACCGCCTCTTGGAAACTGCTGCACGCCTCCGCTTCTGCACGGCAGGTCTGGGCCTTACTTCCAGGCATCTGTTCACGCTGGGTGTGCCGTTAGCGACACCGCGTGGTGAGATGCTGACTTTCTCCTCAGGCAGAGTGACTTCGGGTACGAGGTCCTCCAAGTACTCAAAGCACACTGTTTTCTCACGGAAGCTCACACAAGGGCCATGACACAGTCGGACTCACCAGAAATGTTGTCCTGAGGCTGTTCGAGGACTCTGGTAATGTAGCTCTCCTCAAGGAACGTACAGGGTGCTGCCCATCCCTCGGCAGGCACAGAGGGCCCCCGAGGGATCAACCAATGGGTCCCGAAGTGGCTCAGCCGGCCCACGGGGGTCTGGAGGTACTCAGTGAACCTCGAGGGAAAGTGATGTATACCCGAGAGGCCTACGAGTCCTCAAAAGTGTACTTGCTTTCACATCAAGCATTTAATCGACTAAGAATTCATGGAAACAGCTGCCTGCCTCCCTTTCTGCACGGCTACTAGGGGCCTAACCTGGAGGCAAGTTTTCACGTTGAGATTCCCTATAGCGCTAGAGTTTGTCAGGCGGACCACAACCGCAGCCACGGAAGCACCTGGTTTAGACAGAAAAGACTCATAATTTTCCCCGAAGCATTCTTACAGGGTTGACAGGCCTGTCAAGAGCAGGGAATGTCAGGTAGCTTCAAGGCAGCATGAATGCAGCCTTCAAAATGGGAAAGCAAGGCTAGTTCCAGCCGGCCCCCGTTTCCATGGGCACACTCAGCATACACCCCTGTGGTTTCTAACAAATCTAAAGACACACTTGTGACCCTGTGTTTTCACCCCTGAATCAACTTCTCGAAGTAGGGTGTCCTGCATCAAGCGAACTGCCTCAACCAAGGAACGCCGCAGCTGCTGCTCTGGGCCTCTGGCTATTCCAAAGTCTGCAGTGTCACAGGAAGAGCAGGACTTACTTAAATGGTAGTAAGAACGCACGCCGACTATCTCTGGGAGGCACGGTGACTTCAGGCAGGAGCTCCTAGATGGAATGCGAAGCCGAGGGTTACTCGGAGTTCAGCTCAGACCAGGGCAATGCGTAAGACTTCGACGCCATGAGGGAGGTGCCACAACGGTGTTCGTGAACGTGTGCGAGTGCTGAGGAAATTAAGCTGCTCCCAAAGAGAGTGCAGTGCGTTTCCCTACGCTCGGCATACACAGAGGGGCTCTAAAGGGCTACGGGCCCGGATGTTGCTTAGCAGACCCAGGAGGGCCTGGGGGTACTCAGGGTTCCTGCCGGAACAGGGTGCCCACGCTAGCCTCCTAGGTGTCCAGAAAACTGTGCTGCCGTGGAAGTTACCCAGAGCAGAGGCCACCGCCTCTTGGAAACTGCTGCACGCCTCCGCTTCTGCACGGCAGGTCTGGGCCTTACTTCCAGGCATCTGTTCACGCTGGGTGTGCCGTTAGCGACACCGCGTGGTGAGATGCTGACTTTCTCCTCAGGCAGAGTGACTTCGGGTACGAGGTCCTCCAAGTACTCAAAGCACACTGTTTTCTCACGGAAGCTCACACAAGGGCCATGACACAGTCGGACTCACCAGAAATGTTGTCCTGAGGCTGTTCGAGGACTCTGGTAATGTAGCTCTCCTCAAGGAACGTACAGGGTGCTGCCCATCCCTCGGCAGGCACAGAGGGCCCCCGAGGGATCAACCAATGGGTCCCGAAGTGGCTCAGCCGGCCCACGGGGGTCTGGAGGTACTCAGTGAACCTCGAGGGAAAGTGATGTATACCCGAGAGGCCTAGGAGTCCTCAAAAGTGTACTTGCTTTCACATCAAGCATTTAATCGACTAAGAATTCATGGAAACAGCTGCCTGCCTCCCTTTCTGCACGGCTACTAGGGGCCTAACCTGGAGGCAAGTTTTCACGTTGAGATTCCCTTTAGCTCTAGAGCTTGTCAGGCGGACCCCAACCGCGGCCACGGAAGCACCTGGTTCAGACAGAACAGACTCATACTTTTCCGCGAAGCATTCTTACAGGGTTGACAGGCCTGTCAAGAGCAGGGAATGTCAGATAGCTTCAAGGCAGCATGAATGCAGCCTTCAAAATGGGAAAGCAAGGCTAGTTCCCGCAGGCCCCCGTTTCCATGGGCACACTCAGCATACACCCCTGTGGTTTCTAACAAGTCTAAAGCCACACTGGTGACCCTGTGTTTCCACCCCTGAATCAACTTCTCGAAGTAGGGTGTTCTGCATCAAGCGAACTGCCTCAACCAAGGAACGCCGCAGCTGCTCCTCTGGGCCTGTGGCTATCCAAAAGCCTGCAGTGTCACAGGAAGAGCAGGACTTAGTTAAATGGCAGTAAGAACGCACGACGACTATCTCTGGGAGGCACGGTGACTTCAGGCAGGAGCTCCTAGATGGAATGCGAAGCCGAGGGTTACTCGGAGTTCAGCTCAGACCAGGGCAATGCGTAAGACTTCGACGCCATGAGGGAGGTGCCACAACGGTGTTCGTGAACGTGTGCGAGTGCTGAGGAAATTAAGCTGCTCCCAAAGAGAGTGCAGTGCGTTTCCCTACGCTCGGCATACACAGAGGGGCTCTAAAGGGCTACGGGCCCGGATGTTGCTTAGCAGACCCAGGAGGGCCTGGGGGTACTCAGGGTTCCTGCCGGAACAGGGTGCCCACGCTAGCCTCCTAGGTGTCCAGAAAACTGTGCTGCCGTGGAAGTTACCCAGAGCAGAGGCCACCGCCTCATGGAAACTGCTGCACGCCTCCGCTTCTGCACGGCAGGTCTGGGCCTTACTTCCAGGCATCTGTTCACGCTGGGTGTGCCGTTAGCGACACCGCGTGGTGAGATGCTGACTTTCTCCTCAGGCAGAGTGACTTCGGGTACGAGGTCCTCCAAGTACTCAAAGCACACTGTTTTCTCACGGAAGCTCACACAAGGGCCATGACACAGTCGGACTCACCAGAAATGTTGTCCTGAGGCTGTTCGAGGACTCTGGTAATGTAGCTCTCCTCAAGGAACGTACAGGGTGCTGCCCATCCCTCGGCAGGCACAGAGGGCCCCCGAGGGATCAACCAATGGGTCCCGAAGTGGCTCAGCCGGCCCACGGGGGTCTGGAGGTACTCAGTGAACCTCGAGGGAAAGTGATGTATACCCGAGAGGCCTAGGAGTCCTCAAAAGTGTACTTGCTTTCACATCAAGCATTTAATCGACTAAGAATTCATGGAAACAGCTGCCTGCCTCCCTTTCTGCACGGCTACTAGGGGCCTAACCTGGAGGCAAGTTTTCACGTTGAGATTCCCTTTAGCTCTAGAGCTTGTCAGGCGGACCCCAACCGCGGCCACGGAAGCACCTGGTTCAGACAGAACAGACTCATACTTTTCCGCGAAGCATTCTTACAGGGTTGACAGGCCTGTCAAGAGCAGGGAATGTCAGGTAGCTTCAAGGCAGCATGAATGCAGCCTTCAAAATGGGAAAGCAAGGCTAGTTCCAGCCGGCCCCCGTTTCCATGGGCACACTCAGCATACACCCCTGTGGTTTCTAACAAATCTAAAGACACACTTGTGACCCTGTGTTTTCACCCCTGAATCAACTTCTCGAAGTAGGGTGTTCTGCATCAAGCGAACTGCCTCAACCAAGGAACGCCGCAGCTGCTCCTCTGGGCCTGTGGCTATTCCAAAGCCTGCAGTGTCACAGGAAGAGCAGGACTTACTTAAATGGCAGTAAGAACGCACGCCGACTATCTCTGGGAGGCACGGTGACTTCAGGCAGGAGCTCCTAGATGGAATGCGAAGCCGAGGGTTACTCGGAGTTCAGCTCAGACCAGGGCAATGCGTAAGACTTCGACGCCATGAGGGAGGTGCCACAACGGTGTTCGTGAACGTGTGCGAGTGCTGAGGAAATTAAGCTGCTCCCAAAGAGAGTGCAGTGCGTTTCCCTACACTCGGCATACACAGAGGGGCTCTAAAGGGCTACGGGCCAGGATGTTGCTTAGCAGACCCAGGAGGGCCTGGGGGTACTCAGGGTTCCT
Source organism: Lagenorhynchus albirostris (assembly GCF_949774975.1). Classification (NCBI taxonomy): domain Eukaryota; kingdom Metazoa; phylum Chordata; class Mammalia; order Artiodactyla; family Delphinidae; genus Lagenorhynchus; species Lagenorhynchus albirostris. Next base: position 34,901,564 of record NC_083111.1, on the reverse strand, counting down.
GCCGGAACAGGGTGCCCACGCTAGCCTCCTAGGTGTCCAGAAAACTGTGCTGCCGCGGAAGTTACCCACAGCAGAGGCCACCGCCTCTTGGAAACTGCTGCACGCCTCCGCTTCTGCACGGCAAATCAGGGCCTTACTTCCAGGCATCTGTTCACGCTGGGTGTGCCGTTAGCGACACCGCGTGGTGAGATGCTGACTTTCTCCTCAGGCAGAGTGACTTCGGGTACGAGGTCCTCCAAGTACTCAAAGCACACTGTTTTCTCACGGAAGCTCACACAAGGGCCATGACAAAGTCGGACTCACCAGAAATGTTGTCCTGAGGCTGTTCGAGGACTCTGGAAATGTAGCTCTCCTCAAGGAACGTACAGGGTGCTGCCCATCCCTCGGCAGGCACAGAGCCCTCCGAGGGATCAACCAACGGGTCTCGAAGTGGCTCAGCAGGCCCACGGGGGTCTGGAGGTAGTCAGTGACCTTGGAGTGAAAGTGATGCATACCCGAGAGGCCTACGCGTCCTCAAAAGTGTACTTCCTTTCACATAAAGCATATAAGCGACTAAGAACTGATGGAAACAGCTGCCTGCCTCCCTTTCTGCACGGCTACTAGGGGCCTAACCTGAAGGCAAGTTTTCACGTTGAGATTCCCTTTAGCTCTAGAGCTTGTCAGGCGGACCCCAACCGCGGCCACGGAAGCACCTGGTTCAGACAGAACAGACTCATACTTTTCCGCGAAGCATTCTTACAGGGTTGACAGGCCTGTCAAGAGCAGGGAATGTCAGGTAGCTTCAAGGCAGCATGAATGCAGCCTTCAAAATGGGAAAGCAAGGCTAGTTCCCGCAGGCCCCCGTTTCCATGGGCACACTCAGCATACACCCCTGTGGTTTCTAACAAGTCTAAAGCACACAGGTTCCCCTGTGTTTCTTCCCCTGAATCAACTTCTCGAAGTAGGGTGTTCTGCATCAAGCGAACTGCCTCAACCAAGGAACGCCGCAGCTGCTCCTCTGGGTCTGTGGCTATTCCAAAGCCTGCAGTGTCACAGGAAGAGCAGGACTTACTTAAATGGCAGTAAGAACGCACGCCGACTATCTCTGGGAGGCACGGTGACTTCAGGCAGGAGCTCCTAGATGGAATGCGAAGCCGAGGGTTACTCGGAGTTCAGCTCAGACCAGGGCAATGCGTAAGACTTCGACGCCATGAGGGAGGTGCCACAACGGTGTTCGTGAACGTGTGCGAGTGCTGAGGAAATTAAGCTGCTCCCAAAGAGAGTGCAGTGCGTTTCCCTACGCTCGGCATACACAGAGGGGCTCTAAAGGGCTACGGGCCCGGATGTTGCTTAGCAGACCCAGGAGGGCCTGGGGGTACTCAGGGTTCCTGCCGGAACAGGGTGCCCACGCTAGCCTCCTAGGTGTCCAGAAAACTGTGCTGCCGCGGAAGTTACCCAGAGCAGAGGCCACCGCCTCTTGGAAACTGCTGCACGCCTCCGCTTCTGCACGGCAAATCAGGCCCTTACTTCCAGGCATCTGTTCACGCTGGGTGTGCCGTTAGCGACACCGCGTGGTGAGATGCTGACTTTCTCCTCAGGCAGAGTGACTTCGGGTACGAGGTCCTCCAAGTACTCAAAGCACACTGTTTTCTCCCGGAAGCTCACACAAGGGCCATGACAAAGTCGGACTCACCAGAAATGTTGTCCTGAGGCTGTTCGAGGACTCTGGAAATGTAGCTCTCCTCAAGGAACGTACAGGGTGTTGCCCATCACTCGGCAGGCACAGAGGGCCTCCAAGGGATCAACCAACGGGTCTCGAAGTGGCTCAGCAGGCCCACGGGGGTCTGGAGGTAGTCAGTGACCTTGGAGGGAAAGTGATGCATACCCGAGAGGCCTACGAGTCCTCAAAAGTGTACTTCCTTTCACATAAAGCATATAAGCGACTAAGAACTGATGGAAACAGCTGCCTGCCTCCCTTTCTGCACGGCTACTAGGGGCCTAACCTGGAGGCAAGTTTTCACGTTGAGATTCCCTTTAGCTCTAGAGCTTGTCAGGCGGACCCCAACCGCGGCCACGGAAGCACCTGGTTCAGACAGAACAGACTCATACTTTTCCGCGAAGCATTCTTACAGGGTTGACAGGCCTGTCAAGAGCAGGGAATGTCAGATAGCTTCAAGGCAGCATGAATGCAGCCTTCAAAATGGGAAAGCAAGGCTAGTTCCCGCAGGCCCCCGTTTCCATGGGCACACTCAGCATACACCCCTGTGGTTTCTAACAAGTCTAAAGCCACACTGGTGACCCTGTGTTTCCACCCCTGAATCAACTTCTCGAAGTAGGGTGTTCTGCATCAAGCGAACTGCCTCAACCAAGGAACGCCGCAGCTGCTCCTCTGGGCCTGTGGCTATCCAAAAGCCTGCAGTGTCACAGGAAGAGCAGGACTTAGTTAAATGGCAGTAAGAACGCACGACGACTATCTCTGGGAGGCACGGTGACTTCAGGCAGGAGCTCCTAGATGGAATGCGAAGCCGAGGGTTACTCGGAGTTCAGCTCAGCCCAGGGCAATGCGTAAGACTTCGACGCCATGAGGGAGGTGCCACAACGGTGTTCGTGAACGTGTGCGAGTGCTGAGGAAATTAAGCTGCTCCCAAAGAGAGTGCAGTGCGTTTCCCTACGCTCGGCATACACAGAGGGGCTCTAAAGGGCTACGGGCCCGGATGTTGCTTAGCAGACCCAGGAGGGCCTGGGGGTACTCAGGGTTCCTGCCGGAACAGGGTGCCCACGCTAGCCTCCTAGGTGTCCAGAAAACTGTGCTGCCGTGGAAGTTACCCAGAGCAGAGGCCACCGCCTCATGGAAACTGCTGCACGCCTCCGCTTCTGCACGGCAGGTCTGGGCCTTACTTCCAGGCATCTGTTCACGCTGGGTGTGCCGTTAGCGACACCGCGTGGTGAGATGCTGACTTTCTCCTCAGGCAGAGTGACTTCGGGTACGAGGTCCTCCAAGTACTCAAAGCACACTGTTTTCTCACGGAAGCTCACACAAGGGCCATGACACAGTCGGACTCACCAGAAATGTTGTCCTGAGGCTGTTCGAGGACTCTGGTAATGTAGCTCTCCTCAAGGAACGTACAGGGTGCTGCCCATCCCTCGGCAGGCACAGAGGGCCCCCGAGGGATCAACCAATGGGTCCCGAAGTGGCTCAGCCGGCCCACGGGGGTCTGGAGGTACTCAGTGAACCTCGAGGGAAAGTGATGTATACCCGAGAGGCCTAGGAGTCCTCAAAAGTGTACTTGCTTTCACATCAAGCATTTAATCGACTAAGAATTCATGGAAACAGCTGCCTGCCTCCCTTTCTGCACGGCTACTAGGGGCCTAACCTGGAGGCAAGTTTTCACGTTGAGATTCCCTTTAGCTCTAGAGCTTGTCAGGCGGACCCCAACCGCGGCCACGGAAGCACCTGGTTCAGACAGAACAGACTCATACTTTTCCGCGAAGCATTCTTACAGGGTTGACAGGCCTGTCAAGAGCAGGGAATGTCAGGTAGCTTCAAGGCAGCATGAATGCAGCCTTCAAAATGGGAAAGCAAGGCTAGTTCCAGCCGGCCCCCGTTTCCATGGGCACACTCAGCATACACCCCTGTGGTTTCTAACAAATCTAAAGACACACTTGTGACCCTGTGTTTTCACCCCTGAATCAACTTCTCGAAGTAGGGTGTCCTGCATCAAGCGAACTGCCTCAACCAAGGAACGCCGCAGCTGCTCCTCTGGGCCTCTGGCTATTCCAAAGTCTGCAGTGTCACAGGAAGAGCAGGACTTACTTAAATGGTAGTAAGAACGCACGCCGACTATCTCTGGGAGGCACGGTGACTTCAGGCAGGAGCTCCTAGATGGAATGCGAAGCCGAGGGTTACTCGGAGTTCAGCTCAGACCAGGGCAATGCGTAAGACTTCGACGCCATGAGGGAGGTGCCACAACGGTGTTCGTGAACGTGTGCGAGTGCTGAGGAAATTAAGCTGCTCCCAAAGAGAGTGCAGTGCGTTTCCCTACGCTCGGCATACACAGAGGGGCTCTAAAGGGCTACGGGCCCGGATGTTGCTTAGCAGACCCAGGAGGGCCTGGGGGTACTCAGGGTTCCTGCCGGAACAGGGTGCCCACGCTAGCCTCCTAGGTGTCCAGAAAACTGTGCTGCCGTGGAAGTTACCCAGAGCAGAGGCCACCGCCTCTTGGAAACTGCTGCACGCCTCCGCTTCTGCACGGCAGGTCTGGGCCTTACTTCCAGGCATCTGTTCACGCTGGGTGTGCCGTTAGCGACACCGCGTGGTGAGATGCTGACTTTCTCCTCAGGCAGAGTGACTTCGGGTACGAGGTCCTCCAAGTACTCAAAGCACACTGTTTTCTCACGGAAGCTCACACAAGGGCCATGACACAGTCGGACTCACCAGAAATGTTGTCCTGAGGCTGTTCGAGGACTCTGGTAATGTAGCTCTCCTCAAGGAACGTACAGGGTGCTGCCCATCCCTCGGCAGGCACAGAGGGCCCCCGAGGGATCAACCAATGGGTCCCGAAGTGGCTCAGCCGGCCCACGGGGGTCTGGAGGTACTCAGTGAACCTCGAGGGAAAGTGATGTATACCCGAGAGGCCTAGGAGTCCTCAAAAGTGTACTTGCTTTCACATCAAGCATTTAATCGACTAAGAATTCATGGAAACAGCTGCCTGCCTCCCTTTCTGCACGGCTACTAGGGGCCTAACCTGGAGGCAAGTTTTCACGTTGAGATTCCCTTTAGCTCTAGAGCTTGTCAGGCGGACCCCAACCGCGGCCACGGAAGCACCTGGTTCAGACAGAACAGACTCATACTTTTCCGCGAAGCATTCTTACAGGGTTGACAGGCCTGTCAAGAGCAGGGAATGTCAGATAGCTTCAAGGCAGCATGAATGCAGCCTTCAAAATGGGAAAGCAAGGCTAGTTCCCGCAGGCCCCCGTTTCCATGGGCACACTCAGCATACACCCCTGTGGTTTCTAACAAGTCTAAAGCCACACTGGTGACCCTGTGTTTCCACCCCTGAATCAACTTCTCGAAGTAGGGTGTTCTGCATCAAGCGAACTGCCTCAACCAAGGAACGCCGCAGCTGCTCCTCTGGGCCTGTGGCTATCCAAAAGCCTGCAGTGTCACAGGAAGAGCAGGACTTAGTTAAATGGCAGTAAGAACGCACGACGACTATCTCTGGGAGGCACGGTGACTTCAGGCAGGAGCTCCTAGATGGAATGCGAAGCCGAGGGTTACTCGGAGTTCAGCTCAGACCAGGGCAATGCGTAAGACTTCGACGCCATGAGGGAGGTGCCACAACGGTGTTCGTGAACGTGTGCGAGTGCTGAGGAAATTAAGCTGCTCCCAAAGAGAGTGCAGTGCGTTTCCCTACGCTCGGCATACACAGAGGGGCTCTAAAGGGCTACGGGCCCGGATGTTGCTTAGCAGACCCAGGAGGGCCTGGGGGTACTCAGGGTTCCTGCCGGAACAGGGTGCCCACGCTAGCCTCCTAGGTGTCCAGAAAACTGTGCTGCCGTGGAAGTTACCCAGAGCAGAGGCCACCGCCTCATGGAAACTGCTGCACGCCTCCGCTTCTGCACGGCAGGTCTGGGCCTTACTTCCAGGCATCTGTTCACGCTGGGTGTGCCGTTAGCGACACCGCGTGGTGAGATGCTGACTTTCTCCTCAGGCAGAGTGACTTCGGGTACGAGGTCCTCCAAGTACTCAAAGCACACTGTTTTCTCACGGAAGCTCACACAAGGGCCATGACACAGTCGGACTCACCAGAAATGTTGTCCTGAGGCTGTTCGAGGACTCTGGTAATGTAGCTCTCCTCAAGGAACGTACAGGGTGCTGCCCATCCCTCGGCAGGCACAGAGGGCCTCCGAGGGATCAACCAATGGGTCCCGAAGTGGCTCAGCCGGCCCACGGGGGTCTGGAGGTACTCAGTGAACCTCGAGGGAAAGTGATGTATACCCGAGAGGCCTAGGAGTCCTCAAAAGTGTACTTGCTTTCACATCAAGCATTTAATCGACTAAGAATTCATGGAAACAGCTGCCTGCCTCCCTTTCTGCATGGCTACTAGGGGCCTAACCTGGAGGCAAGTTTTCACGTTGAGATTCCCTTTAGCTCTAGAGCTTGTCAGGCGGACCCCAACCGCGGCCACGGAAGCACCTGGTTCAGACAGAACAGACTCATACTTTTCCGCGAAGCATTCTTACAGGGTTGACAGGCCTGTCAAGAGCAGGGAATGTCAGATAGCTTCAAGGCAGCATGAATGCAGCCTTCAAAATGGGAAAGCAAGGCTAGTTCCCGCAGGCCCCCGTTTCCATGGGCACACTCAGCATACACCCCTGTGGTTTCTAACAAGTCTAAAGCCACACTGGTGGCCCTGTGTTTCCACCCCTGAATCAACTTCTCGAAGTAGGGTGTTCTGCATCAAGCGAACTGCCTCAACCAAGGAACGCCGCAGCTGCTCCTCTGGGCCTGTGGCTATCCAAAAGCCTGCAGTGTCACAGGAAGAGCAGGACTTAGTTAAATGGCAGTAAGAACGCACGACGACTATCTCTGGGAGGCACGGTGACTTCAGGCAGGAGCTCCTAGATGGAATGCGAAGCCGAGGGTTACTCGGAGTTCAGCTCAGACCAGGGCAATGCGTAAGACTTCGACGCCATGAGGGAGGTGCCACAACGGTGTTCGTGAACGTGTGCGAGTGCTGAGGAAATTAAGCTGCTCCCAAAGAGAGTGCAGTGCGTTTCCCTACGCTCGGCATACACAGAGGGGCTCTAAAGGGCTACGGGCCCGGATGTTGCTTAGCAGACCCAGGAAGGCCTGGGGGTACTCAGGGTTCCTGCCGGAACAGGGTGCCCACGCTAGCCTCCTAGGTGTCCAGAAAACTGTGCTGCCGTGGAAGTTACCCAGAGCAGAGGCCACCGCCTCATGGAAACTGCTGCACGCCTCCGCTTCTGCACGGCAGGTCTGGGCCTTACTTCCAGGCATCTGTTCACGCTGGGTGTGCCGTTAGCGACACCGCGTGGTGAGATGCTGACTTTCTCCTCAGGCAGAGTGACTTCGGGTACGAGGTCCTCCAAGTACTCAAAGCACACTGTTTTCTCACGGAAGCTCACACAAGGGCCATGACACAGTCGGACTCACCAGAAATGTTGTCCTGAGGCTGTTCGAGGACTCTGGTAATGTAGCTCTCCTCAAGGAACGTACAGGGTGCTGCCCATCCCTCGGCAGGCACAGAGGGCCTCCGAGGGATCAACCAATGGGTCCCGAAGTGGCTCAGCCGGCCCACGGGGGTCTGGAGGTACTCAGTGAACCTCGAGGGAAAGTGATGTATACCCGAGAGGCCTAGGAGTCCTCAAAAGTGTACTTGCTTTCACATCAAGCATTTAATCGACTAAGAATTCATGGAAACAGCTGCCTGCCTCCCTTTCTGCACGGCTACTAGGGGCCTAACCTGGAGGCAAGTTTTCACGTTGAGATTCCCTTTAGCTCTAGAGCTTGTCAGGCGGACCCCAACCGCGGCCACGGAAGCACCTGGTTCAGACAGAACAGACTCATACTTTTCCGCGAAGCATTCTTACAGGGTTGACAGGCCTGTCAAGAGCAGGGAATGTCAGATAGCTTCAAGGCAGCATGAATGCAGCCTTCAAAATGGGAAAGCAAGGCTAGTTCCCGCAGGCCCCCGTTTCCATGGGCACACTCAGCATACACCCCTGTGGTTTCTAACAAGTCTAAAGCCACACTGGTGACCCTGTGTTTCCACCCCTGAATCAACTTCTCGAAGTAGGGTGTTCTGCATCAAGCGAACTGCCTCAACCAAGGAACGCCGCAGCTGCTCCTCTGGGCCTGTGGCTATCCAAAAGCCTGCAGTGTCACAGGAAGAGCAGGACTTAGTTAAATGGCAGTAAGAACGCACGACGACTATCTCTGGGAGGCACGGTGACTTCAGGCAGGAGCTCCTAGATGGAATGCGAAGCCGAGGGTTACTCGGAGTTCAGCTCAGACCAGGGCAATGCGTAAGACTTCGACGCCATGAGGGAGGTGCCACAACGGTGTTCGTGAACGTGTGCGAGTGCTGAGGAAATTAAGCTGCTCCCAAAGAGAGTGCAGTGCGTTTCCCTACGCTCGGCATACACAGAGGGGCTCTAAAGGGCTACGGGCCCGGATGTTGCTTAGCAGACCCAGGAGGGCCTGGGGGTACTCAGGGTTCCTGCCGGAACAGGGTGCCCACGCTAGCCTCCTAGGTGTCCAGAAAACTGTGCTGCCGTGGAAGTTACCCAGAGCAGAGGCCACCGCCTCATGGAAACTGCTGCACGCCTCCGCTTCTGCACGGCAGGTCTGGGCCTTACTTCCAGGCATCTGTTCACGCTGGGTGTGCCGTTAGCGACACCGCGTGGTGAGATGCTGACTTTCTCCTCAGGCAGAGTGACTTCGGGTACGAGGTCCTCCAAGTACTCAAAGCACACTGTTTTCTCACGGAAGCTCACACAAGGGCCATGACACAGTCGGACTCACCAGAAATGTTGTCCTGAGGCTGTTCGAGGACTCTGGTAATGTAGCTCTCCTCAAGGAACGTACAGGGTGCTGCCCATCCCTCGGCAGGCACAGAGGGCCTCCGAGGGATCAACCAATGGGTCCCGAAGTGGCTCAGCCGGCCCACGGGGGTCTGGAGGTACTCAGTGAACCTCGAGGGAAAGTGATGTATACCCGAGAGGCCTAGGAGTCCTCAAAAGTGTACTTGCTTTCACATCAAGCATTTAATCGACTAAGAATTCATGGAAACAGCTGCCTGCCTCCCTTTCTGCACGGCTACTAGGGGCCTAACCTGGAGGCAAGTTTTCACGTTGAGATTCCCTTTAGCTCTAGAGCTTGTCAGGCGGACCCCAACCGCGGCCACGGAAGCACCTGGTTCAGACAGAACAGACTCATACTTTTCCGCGAAGCATTCTTACAGGGTTGACAGGCCTGTCAAGAGCAGGGAATGTCAGATAGCTTCAAGGCAGCATGAATGCAGCCTTCAAAATGGGAAAGCAAGGCTAGTTCCCGCAGGCCCCCGTTTCCATGGGCACACTCAGCATACACCCCTGTGGTTTCTAACAAGTCTAAAGCCACACTGGTGACCCTGTGTTTCCACCCCTGAATCAACTTCTCGAAGTAGGGTGTTCTGCATCAAGCGAACTGCCTCAACCAAGGAACGCCGCAGCTGCTCCTCTGGGCCTGTGGCTATCCAAAAGCCTGCAGTGTCACAGGAAGAGCAGGACTTAGTTAAATGGCAGTAAGAACGCACGACGACTATCTCTGGGAGGCACGGTGACTTCAGGCAGGAGCTCCTAGATGGAATGCGAAGCCGAGGGTTACTCGGAGTTCAGCTCAGACCAGGGCAATGCGTAAGACTTCGACGCCATGAGGGAGGTGCCACAACGGTGTTCGTGAACGTGTGCGAGTGCTGAGGAAATTAAGCTGCTCCCAAAGAGAGTGCAGTGCGTTTCCCTACGCTCGGCATACACAGAGGGGCTCTAAAGGGCTACGGGCCCGGATGTTGCTTAGCAGACCCAGGAGGGCCTGGGGGTACTCAGGGTTCCTGCCGGAACAGGGTGCCCACGCTAGCCTCCTAGGTGTCCAGAAAACTGTGCTGCCGTGGAAGTTACCCAGAGCAGAGGCCACCGCCTCATGGAAACTGCTGCACGCCTCCGCTTCTGCACGGCAGGTCTGGGCCTTACTTCCAGGCATCTGTTCACGCTGGGTGTGCCGTTAGCGACACCGCGTGGTGAGATGCTGACTTTCTCCTCAGGCAGAGTGACTTCGGGTACGAGGTCCTCCAAGTACTCAAAGCACACTGTTTTCTCACGGAAGCTCACACAAGGGCCATGACACAGTCGGACTCACCAGAAATGTTGTCCTGAGGCTGTTCGAGGACTCTGGTAATGTAGCTCTCCTCAAGGAACGTACAGGGTGCTGCCCATCCCTCGGCAGGCACAGAGGGCCTCCGAGGGATCAACCAATGGGTCCCGAAGTGGCTCAGCCGGCCCACGGGGGTCTGGAGGTACTCAGTGAACCTCGAGGGAAAGTGATGTATACCCGAGAGGCCTAGGAGTCCTCAAAAGTGTACTTGCTTTCACATCAAGCATTTAATCGACTAAGAATTCATGGAAACAGCTGCCTGCCTCCCTTTCTGCACGGCTACTAGGGGCCTAACCTGGAGGCAAGTTTTCACGTTGAGATTCCCTTTAGCTCTAGAGCTTGTCAGGCGGACCCCAACCGCGGCCACGGAAGCACCTGGTTCAGACAGAACAGACTCATACTTTTCCGCGAAGCATTCTTACAGGGTTGACAGGCCTGTCAAGAGCAGGGAATGTCAGATAGCTTCAAGGCAGCATGAATGCAGCCTTCAAAATGGGAAAGCAAGGCTAGTTCCCGCAGGCCCCCGTTTCCATGGGCACACTCAGCATACACCCCTGTGGTTTCTAACAAGTCTAAAGCCACACTGGTGACCCTGTGTTTCCACCCCTGAATCAACTTCTCGAAGTAGGGTGTTCTGCATCAAGCGAACTGCCTCAACCAAGGAACGCCGCAGCTGCTCCTCTGGGCCTGTGGCTATCCAAAAGCCTGCAGTGTCACAGGAAGAGCAGGACTTAGTTAAATGGCAGTAAGAACGCACGACGACTATCTCTGGGAGGCACGGTGACTTCAGGCAGGAGCTCCTAGATGGAATGCGAAGCCGAGGGTTACTCGGAGTTCAGCTCAGACCAGGGCAATGCGTAAGACTTCGACGCCATGAGGGAGGTGCCACAACGGTGTTCGTGAACGTGTGCGAGTGCTGAGGAAATTAAGCTGCTCCCAAAGAGAGTGCAGTGCGTTTCCCTACGCTCGGCATACACAGAGGGGCTCTAAAGGGCTACGGGCCCGGATGTTGCTTAGCAGACCCAGGAGGGCCTGGGGGTACTCAGGGTTCCTGCCGGAACAGGGTGCCCACGCTAGCCTCCTAGGTGTCCAGAAAACTGTGCTGCCGTGGAAGTTACCCAGAGCAGAGGCCACCGCCTCATGGAAACTGCTGCACGCCTCCGCTTCTGCACGGCAGGTCTGGGCCTTACTTCCAGGCATCTGTTCACGCTGGGTGTGCCGTTAGCGACACCGCGTGGTGAGATGCTGACTTTCTCCTCAGGCAGAGTGACTTCGGGTACGAGGTCCTCCAAGTACTCAAAGCACACTGTTTTCTCACGGAAGCTCACACAAGGGCCATGACACAGTCGGACTCACCAGAAATGTTGTCCTGAGGCTGTTCGAGGACTCTGGTAATGTAGCTCTCCTCAAGGAACGTACAGGGTGCTGCCCATCCCTCGGCAGGCACAGAGGGCCTCCGAGGGATCAACCAATGGGTCCCGAAGTGGCTCAGCCGGCCCACGGGGGTCTGGAGGTACTCAGTGAACCTCGAGGGAAAGTGATGTATACCCGAGAGGCCTAGGAGTCCTCAAAAGTGTACTTGCTTTCACATCAAGCATTTAATCGACTAAGAATTCATGGAAACAGCTGCCTGCCTCCCTTTCTGCACGGCTACTAGGGGCCTAACCTGGAGGCAAGTTTTCACGTTGAGATTCCCTTTAGCTCTAGAGCTTGTCAGGCGGACCCCAACCGCGGCCACGGAAGCACCTGGTTCAGACAGAACAGACTCATACTTTTCCGCGAAGCATTCTTACAGGGTTGACAGGCCTGTCAAGAGCAGGGAATGTCAGATAGCTTCAAGGCAGCATGAATGCAGCCTTCAAAATGGGAAAGCAAGGCTAGTTCCCGCAGGCCCCCGTTTCCATGGGCACACTCAGCATACACCCCTGTGGTTTCTAACAAGTCTAAAGCCACACTGGTGACCCTGTGTTTCCACCCCTGAATCAACTTCTCGAAGTAGGGTGTTCTGCATCAAGCGAACTGCCTCAACCAAGGAACGCCGCAGCTGCTCCTCTGGGCCTGTGGCTATCCAAAAGCCTGCAGTGTCACAGGAAGAGCAGGACTTAGTTAAATGGCAGTAAGAACGCACGACGACTATCTCTGGGAGGCACGGTGACTTCAGGCAGGAGCTCCTAGATGGAATGCGAAGCCGAGGGTTACTCGGAGTTCAGCTCAGACCAGGGCAATGCGTAAGACTTCGACGCCATGAGGGAGGTGCCACAACGGTGTTCGTGAACGTGTGCGAGTGCTGAGGAAATTAAGCTGCTCCCAAAGAGAGTGCAGTGCGTTTCCCTACGCTCGGCATACACAGAGGGGCTCTAAAGGGCTACGGGCCCGGATGTTGCTTAGCAGACCCAGGAGGGCCTGGGGGTACTCAGGGTTCCTGCCGGAACAGGGTGCCCACGCTAGCCTCCTAGGTGTCCAGAAAACTGTGCTGCCGTGGAAGTTACCCAGAGCAGAGGCCACCGCCTCATGGAAACTGCTGCACGCCTCCGCTTCTGCACGGCAGGTCTGGGCCTTACTTCCAGGCATCTGTTCACGCTGGGTGTGCCGTTAGCGACACCGCGTGGTGAGATGCTGACTTTCTCCTCAGGCAGAGTGACTTCGGGTACGAGGTCCTCCAAGTACTCAAAGCACACTGTTTTCTCACGGAAGCTCACACAAGGGCCATGACACAGTCGGACTCACCAGAAATGTTGTCCTGAGGCTGTTCGAGGACTCTGGTAATGTAGCTCTCCTCAAGGAACGTACAGGGTGCTGCCCATCCCTCGGCAGGCACAGAGGGCCTCCGAGGGATCAACCAATGGGTCCCGAAGTGGCTCAGCCGGCCCACGGGGGTCTGGAGGTACTCAGTGAACCTCGAGGGAAAGTGATGTATACCCGAGAGGCCTAGGAGTCCTCAAAAGTGTACTTGCTTTCACATCAAGCATTTAATCGACTAAGAATTCATGGAAACAGCTGCCTGCCTCCCTTTCTGCACGGCTACTAGGGGCCTAACCTGGAGGCAAGTTTTCACGTTGAGATTCCCTTTAGCTCTAGAGCTTGTCAGGCGGACCCCAACCGCGGCCACGGAAGCACCTGGTTCAGACAGAACAGACTCATACTTTTCCGCGAAGCATTCTTACAGGGTTGACAGGCCTGTCAAGAGCAGGGAATGTCAGATAGCTTCAAGGCAGCATGAATGCAGCCTTCAAAATGGGAAAGCAAGGCTAGTTCCCGCAGGCCCCCGTTTCCATGGGCACACTCAGCATACACCCCTGTGGTTTCTAACAAGTCTAAAGCCACACTGGTGACCCTGTGTTTCCACCCCTGAATCAACTTCTCGAAGTAGGGTGTTCTGCATCAAGCGAACTGCCTCAACCAAGGAACGCCGCAGCTGCTCCTCTGGGCCTGTGGCTATCCAAAAGCCTGCAGTGTCACAGGAAGAGCAGGACTTAGTTAAATGGCAGTAAGAACGCACGACGACTATCTCTGGGAGGCACGGTGACTTCAGGCAGGAGCTCCTAGATGGAATGCGAAGCCGAGGGTTACTCGGAGTTCAGCTCAGACCAGGGCAATGCGTAAGACTTCGACGCCATGAGGGAGGTGCCACAACGGTGTTCGTGAACGTGTGCGAGTGCTGAGGAAATTAAGCTGCTCCCAAAGAGAGTGCAGTGCGTTTCCCTACGCTCGGCATACACAGAGGGGCTCTAAAGGGCTACGGGCCCGGATGTTGCTTAGCAGACCCAGGAGGGCCTGGGGGTACTCAGGGTTCCTGCCGGAACAGGGTGCCCACACTAGCCTCCTAGGTGTCCAGAAAACTGTGCTGCCGTGGAAGTTACCCAGAGCAGAGGCCACCGCCTCATGGAAACTGCTGCACGCCTCCGCTTCTGCACGGCAGGTCTGGGCCTTACTTCCAGGCATCTGTTCACGCTGGGTGTGCCGTTAGCGACACCGCGTGGTGAGATGCTGACTTTCTCCTCAGGCAGAGTGACTTCGGGTACGAGGTCCTCCAAGTACTCAAAGCACACTGTTTTCTCACGGAAGCTCACACAAGGGCCATGACACAGTCGGACTCACCAGAAATGTTGTCCTGAGGCTGTTCGAGGACTCTGGTAATGTAGCTCTCCTCAAGGAACGTACAGGGTGCTGCCCATCCCTCGGCAGGCACAGAGGGCCTCCGAGGGATCAACCAATGGGTCCCGAAGTGGCTCAGCCGGCCCACGGGGGTCTGGAGGTACTCAGTGAACCTCGAGGGAAAGTGATGTATACCCGAGAGGCCTAGGAGTCCTCAAAAGTGTACTTGCTTTCACATCAAGCATTTAATCGACTAAGAATTCATGGAAACAGCTGCCTGCCTCCCTTTCTGCACGGCTACTAGGGGCCTAACCTGGAGGCAAGTTTTCACGTTGAGATTCCCTTTAGCTCTAGAGCTTGTCAGGCGGACCCCAACCGCGGCCACGGAAGCACCTGGTTCAGACAGAACAGACTCATACTTTTCCGCGAAGCATTCTTACAGGGTTGACAGGCCTGTCAAGAGCAGGGAATGTCAGATAGCTTCAAGGCAGCATGAATGCAGCCTTCAAAATGGGAAAGCAAGGCTAGTTCCCGCAGGCCCCCGTTTCCATGGGCACACTCAGCATACACCCCTGTGGTTTCTAACAAGTCTAAAGCCACACTGGTGACCCTGTGTTTCCACCCCTGAATCAACTTCTCGAAGTAGGGTGTTCTGCATCAAGCGAACTGCCTCAACCAAGGAACGCCGCAGCTGCTCCTCTGGGCCTGTGGCTATCCAAAAGCCTGCAGTGTCACAGGAAGAGCAGGACTTAGTTAAATGGCAGTAAGAACGCACGCCGACTATCTCTGGGAGGCACGGTGACTTCAGGCAGGAGCTCCTAGATGGAATGCGAAGCCGAGGGTTACTCGGAGTTCAGCTCAGACCAGGGCAATGCGTAAGACTTCGACGCCATGAGGGAGGTGCCACAACGGTGTTCGTGAACGTGTGCGAGTGCTGAGGAAATTAAGCTGCTCCCAAAGAGAGTGCAGTGCGTTTCCCTACGCTCGGCATACACAGAGGGGCTCTAAAGGGCTACGGGCCCGGATGTTGCTTAGCAGACCCAGGAGGGCCTGGGGGTACTCAGGGTTCCTGCCGGAACAGGGTGCCCACGCTAGCCTCCTAGGTGTCCAGAAAACTGTGCTGCCGTGGAAGTTACCCAGAGCAGAGGCCACCGCCTCATGGAAACTGCTGCACGCCTCCGCTTCTGCACGGCAGGTCTGGGCCTTACTTCCAGGCATCTGTTCACGCTGGGTGTGCCGTTAGCGACACCGCGTGGTGAGATGCTGACTTTCTCCTCAGGCAGAGTGACTTCGGGTACGAGGTCCTCCAAGTACTCAAAGCACACTGTTTTCTCACGGAAGCTCACACAAGGGCCATGACACAGTCGGACTCACCAGAAATGTTGTCCTGAGGCTGTTCGAGGACTCTGGTAATGTAGCTCTCCTCAAGGAACGTACAGGGTGCTGCCCATCCCTCGGCAGGCACAGAGGGCCTCCGAGGGATCAACCAATGGGTCCCGAAGTGGCTCAGCCGGCCCACGGGGGTCTGGAGGTACTCAGTGAACCTCGAGGGAAAGTGATGTATACCCGAGAGGCCTAGGAGTCCTCAAAAGTGTACTTGCTTTCACATCAAGCATTTAATCGACTAAGAATTCATGGAAACAGCTGCCTGCCTCCCTTTCTGCACGGCTACTAGGGGCCTAACCTGGAGGCAAGTTTTCACGTTGAGATTCCCTTTAGCTCTAGAGCTTGTCAGGCGGACCCCAACCGCGGCCACGGAAGCACCTGGTTCAGACAGAACAGACTCATACTTTTCCGCGAAGCATTCTTACAGGGTTGACAGGCCTGTCAAGAGCAGGGAATGTCAGATAGCTTCAAGGCAGCATGAATGCAGCCTTCAAAATGGGAAAGCAAGGGTAGTTCCCGCAGGCCCCCGTTTCCATGGGCACACTCAGCATACACCCCTGTGGTTTCTAACAAGTCTAAAGCCACACTGGTGACCCTGTGTTTCCACCCCTGAATCAACTTCTCGAAGTAGGGTGTTCTGCATCAAGCGAACTGCCTCAACCAAGGAACGCCGCAGCTGCTCCTCTGGGCCTGTGGCTATCCAAAAGCCTGCAGTGTCACAGGAAGAGCAGGACTTAGTTAAATGGCAGTAAGAACGCACGACGACTATCTCTGGGAGGCACGGTGACTTCAGGCAGGAGCTCCTAGATGGAATGCGAAGCCGAGGGTTACTCGGAGTTCAGCTCAGACCAGGGCAATGCGTAAGACTTCGACGCCATGAGGGAGGTGCCACAACGGTGTTCGTGAACGTGTGCGAGTGCTGAGGAAATTAAGCTGCTCCCAAAGAGAGTGCAGTGCGTTTCCCTACGCTCGGCATACACAGAGGGGCTCTAAAGGGCTACGGGCCCGGATGTTGCTTAGCAGACCCAGGAGGGCCTGGGGGTACTCAGGGTTCCTGCCGGAACAGGGTGCCCACGCTAGCCTCCTAGGTGTCCAGAAAACTGTGCTGCCGTGGAAGTTACCCAGAGCAGAGGCCACCGCCTCTTGGAAACTGCTGCACGCCTCCGCTTCTGCACGACAGGTCTGGGCCTTACTTCCAGGCATCTGTTCACGCTGGGTGTGCCGTTAGCGACACCGCGTGGTGAGATGCTGACTTTCTCCTCAGGCAGAGTGACTTCGGGTACGAGGTCCTCCAAGTACTCAAAGCACACTGTTTTCTCACGGAAGCTCACACAAGGGCCATGACACAGTCGGACTCACCAGAAATGTTGTCCTGAGGCTGTTCGAGGACTCTGGTAATGTAGCTCTCCTCAAGGAACGTACAGGGTGCTGCCCATCCCTCGGCAGGCACAGAGGGCCCCCGAGGGATCAACCAATGGGTCCCGAAGTGGCTCAGCCGGCCCACGGGGGTCTGGAGGTACTCAGTGAACCTCGAGGGAAAGTGATGTATACCCGAGAGGCCTAGGAGTCCTCAAAAGTGTACTTGCTTTCACATCAAGCATTTAATCGACTAAGAATTCATGGAAACAGCTGCCTGCCTCCCTTTCTGCACGGCTACTAGGGGCCTAACCTGGAGGCAAGTTTTCACGTTGAGATTCCCTTTAGCTCTAGAGCTTGTCAGGCGGACCCCAACCGCGGCCACGGAAGCACCTGGTTCAGACAGAACAGACTCATACTTTTCCGCGAAGCATTCTTACAGGGTTGACAGGCCTGTCAAGAGCAGGGAATGTCAGATAGCTTCAAGGCAGCATGAATGCAGCCTTCAAAATGGGAAAGCAAGGCTAGTTCCCGCAGGCCCCCGTTTCCATGGGCACACTCAGCATACACCCCTGTGGTTTCTAACAAGTCTAAAGCCACACTGGTGACCCTGTGTTTCCACCCCTGAATCAACTTCTCGAAGTAGGGTGTTCTGCATCAAGCGAACTGCCTCAACCAAGGAACGCCGCAGCTGCTCCTCTGGGCCTGTGGCTATCCAAAAGCCTGCAGTGTCACAGGAAGAGCAGGACTTAGTTAAATGGCAGTAAGAACGCACGACGACTATCTCTGGGAGGCACGGTGACTTCAGGCAGGAGCTCCTAGATGGAATGCGAAGCCGAGGGTTACTCGGAGTTCAGCTCAGACCAGGGCAATGCGTAAGACTTCGACGCCATGAGGGAGGTGCCACAACGGTGTTCGTGAACGTGTGCGAGTGCTGAGGAAATTAAGCTGCTCCCAAAGAGAGTGCAGTGCGTTTCCCTACGCTCGGCATACACAGAGGGGCTCTAAAGGGCTACGGGCCCGGATGTTGCTTAGCAGACCCAGGAGGGCCTGGGGGTACTCAGGGTTCCTGCCGGAACAGGGTGCCCACGCTAGCCTCCTAGGTGTCCAGAAAACTGTGCTGCCGTGGAAGTTACCCAGAGCAGAGGCCACCGCCTCTTGGAAACTGCTGCACGCCTCCGCTTCTGCACGACAGGTCTGGGCCTTACTTCCAGGCATCTGTTCACGCTGGGTGTGCCGTTAGCGACACCGCGTGGTGAGATGCTGACTTTCTCCTCAGGCAGAGTGACTTCGGGTACGAGGTCCTCCAAGTACTCAAAGCACACTGTTTTCTCACGGAAGCTCACACAAGGGCCATGACACAGTCGGACTCACCAGAAATGTTGTCCTGAGGCTGTTCGAGGACTCTGGTAATGTAGCTCTCCTCAAGGAACGTACAGGGTGCTGCCCATCCCTCGGCAGGCACAGAGGGCCCCCGAGGGATCAACCAATGGGTCCCGAAGTGGCTCAGCCGGCCCACGGGGGTCTGGAGGTACTCAGTGAACCTCGAGGGAAAGTGATGTATACCCGAGAGGCCTAGGAGTCCTCAAAAGTGTACTTGCTTTCACATCAAGCATTTAATCGACTAAGAATTCATGGAAACAGCTGCCTGCCTCCCTTTCTGCACGGCTACTAGGGGCCTAACCTGGAGGCAAGTTTTCACGTTGAGATTCCCTTTAGCTCTAGAGCTTGTCAGGCGGACCCCAACCGCGGCCACGGAAGCACCTGGTTCAGACAGAACAGACTCATACTTTTCCGCGAAGCATTCTTACAGGGTTGACAGGCCTGTCAAGAGCAGGGAATGTCAGATAGCTTCAAGGCAGCATGAATGCAGCCTTCAAAATGGGAAAGCAAGGCTAGTTCCCGCAGGCCCCCGTTTCCATGGGCACACTCAGCATACACCCCTGTGGTTTCTAACAAGTCTAAAGCCACACTGGTGACCCTGTGTTTCCACCCCTGAATCAACTTCTCGAAGTAGGGTGTTCTGCATCAAGCGAACTGCCTCAACCAAGGAACGCCGCAGCTGCTCCTCTGGGCCTGTGGCTATCCAAAAGCCTGCAGTGTCACAGGAAGAGCAGGACTTAGTTAAATGGCAGTAAGAACGCACGACGACTATCTCTGGGAGGCACGGTGACTTCAGGCAGGAGCTCCTAGATGGAATGCGAAGCCGAGGGTTACTCGGAGTTCAGCTCAGACCAGGGCAATGCGTAAGACTTTGACGCCATGAGGGAGGTGCCACAACGGTGTTCGTGAACGTGTGCGAGTGCTGAGGAAATTAAGCTGCTCCCAAAGAGAGTGCAGTGCGTTTCCCTACGCTCGGCATACACAGAGGGGCTCTAAAGGGCTACGGGCCCGGATGTTGCTTAGCAGACCCAGGAGGGCCTGGGGGTACTCAGGGTTCCTGCCGGAACAGGGTGCCCACGCTAGCCTCCTAGGTGTCCAGAAAACTGTGCTGCCGTGGAAGTTACCCAGAGCAGAGGCCACCGCCTCATGGAAACTGCTGCACGCCTCCGCTTCTGCACGGCAGGTCTGGGCCTTACTTCCAGGCATCTGTTCACGCTGGGTGTGCCGTTAGCGACACCGCGTGGTGAGATGCTGACTTTCTCCTCAGGCAGAGTGACTTCGGGTACGAGGTCCTCCAAGTACTCAAAGCACACTGTTTTCTCACGGAAGCTCACACAAGGGCCATGACACAGTCGGACTCACCAGAAATGTTGTCCTGAGGCTGTTCGAGGACTCTGGTAATGTAGCTCTCCTCAAGGAACGTACAGGGTGCTGCCCATCCCTCGGCAGGCACAGAGGGCCTCCGAGGGATCAACCAATGGGTCCCGAAGTGGCTCAGCCGGCCCACGGGGGTCTGGAGGTACTCAGTGAACCTCGAGGGAAAGTGATGTATACCCGAGAGGCCTAGGAGTCCTCAAAAGTGTACTTGCTTTCACATCAAGCATTTAATCGACTAAGAATTCATGGAAACAGCTGCCTGCCTCCCTTTCTGCACGGCTACTAGGGGCCTAACCTGGAGGCAAGTTTTCACGTTGAGATTCCCTTTAGCTCTAGAGCTTGTCAGGCGGACCCCAACCGCGGCCACGGAAGCACCTGGTTCAGACAGAACAGACTCATACTTTTCCGCGAAGCATTCTTACAGGGTTGACAGGCCTGTCAAGAGCAGGGAATGTCAGATAGCTTCAAGGCAGCATGAATGCAGCCTTCAAAATGGGAAAGCAAGGCTAGTTCCCGCAGGCCCCCGTTTCCATGGGCACACTCAGCATACACCCCTGTGGTTTCTAACAAGTCTAAAGCCACACTGGTGACCCTGTGTTTCCACCCCTGAATCAACTTCTCGAAGTAGGGTGTTCTGCATCAAGCGAACTGCCTCAACCAAGGAACGCCGCAGCTGCTCCTCTGGGCCTGTGGCTATCCAAAAGCCTGCAGTGTCACAGGAAGAGCAGGACTTAGTTAAATGGCAGTAAGAACGCACGACGACTATCTCTGGGAGGCACGGTGACTTCAGGCAGGAGCTCCTAGATGGAATGCGAAGCCGAGGGTTACTCGGAGTTCAGCTCAGACCAGGGCAATGCGTAAGACTTCGACGCCATGAGGGAGGTGCCACAACGGTGTTCGTGAACGTGTGCGAGTGCTGAGGAAATTAAGCTGCTCCCAAAGAGAGTGCAGTGCGTTTCCCTACGCTCGGCATACACAGAGGGGCTCTAAAGGGCTACGGGCCCGGATGTTGCTTAGCAGACCCAGGAGGGCCTGGGGGTACTCAGGGTTCCTGCCGGAACAGGGTGCCCACGCTAGCCTCCTAGGTGTCCAGAAAACTGTGCTGCCGTGGAAGTTACCCAGAGCAGAGGCCACCGCCTCATGGAAACTGCTGCACGCCTCCGCTTCTGCACGGCAGGTCTGGGCCTTACTTCCAGGCATCTGTTCACGCTGGGTGTGCCGTTAGCGACACCGCGTGGTGAGATGCTGACTTTCTCCTCAGGCAGAGTGACTTCGGGTACGAGGTCCTCCAAGTACTCAAAGCACACTGTTTTCTCACGGAAGCTCACACAAGGGCCATGACACAGTCGGACTCACCAGAAATGTTGTCCTGAGGCTGTTCGAGGACTCTGGTAATGTAGCTCTCCTCAAGGAACGTACAGGGTGCTGCCCATCCCTCGGCAGGCACAGAGGGCCTCCGAGGGATCAACCAATGGGTCCCGAAGTGGCTCAGCCGGCCCACGGGGGTCTGGAGGTACTCAGTGAACCTCGAGGGAAAGTGATGTATACCCGAGAGGCCTAGGAGTCCTCAAAAGTGTACTTGCTTTCACATCAAGCATTTAATCGACTAAGAATTCATGGAAACAGCTGCCTGCCTCCCTTTCTGCACGGCTACTAGGGGCCTAACCTGGAGGCAAGTTTTCACGTTGAGATTCCCTTTAGCTCTAGAGCTTGTCAGGCGGACCCCAACCGCGGCCACGGAAGCACCTGGTTCAGACAGAACAGACTCATACTTTTCCGCGAAGCATTCTTACAGGGTTGACAGGCCTGTCAAGAGCAGGGAATGTCAGATAGCTTCAAGGCAGCATGAATGCAGCCTTCAAAATGGGAAAGCAAGGGTAGTTCCCGCAGGCCCCCGTTTCCATGGGCACACTCAGCATACACCCCTGTGGTTTCTAACAAGTCTAAAGCCACACTGGTGACCCTGTGTTTCCACCCCTGAATCAACTTCTCGAAGTAGGGTGTTCTGCATCAAGCGAACTGCCTCAACCAAGGAACGCCGCAGCTGCTCCTCTGGGCCTGTGGCTATCCAAAAGCCTGCAGTGTCACAGGAAGAGCAGGACTTACTTAAATGGCAGTAAGAACGCACGACGACTATCTCTGGGAGGCACGGTGACTTCAGGCAGGAGCTCCTAGATGGAATGCGAAGCCGAGGGTTACTCGGAGTTCAGCTCAGACCAGGGCAATGCGTAAGACTTCGACGCCATGAGGGAGGTGCCACAACGGTGTTCGTGAACGTGTGCGAGTGCTGAGGAAATTAAGCTGCTCCCAAAGAGAGTGCAGTGCGTTTCCCTACGCTCGGCATACACAGAGGGGCTCTAAAGGGCTACGGGCCCGGATGTTGCTTAGCAGACCCAGGAGGGCCTGGGGGTACTCAGGGTTCCTGCCGGAACAGGGTGCCCACGCTAGCCTCCTAGGTGTCCAGAAAACTGTGCTGCCGTGGAAGTTACCCAGAGCAGAGGCCACCGCCTCATGGAAACTGCTGCACGCCTCCGCTTCTGCACGGCAGGTCTGGGCCTTACTTCCAGGCATCTGTTCACGCTGGGTGTGCCGTTAGCGACACCGCGTGGTGAGATGCTGACTTTCTCCTCAGGCAGAGTGACTTCGGGTACGAGGTCCTCCAAGTACTCAAAGCACACTGTTTTCTCACGGAAGCTCACACAAGGGCCATGACACAGTCGGACTCACCAGAAATGTTGTCCTGAGGCTGTTCGAGGACTCTGGTAATGTAGCTCTCCTCAAGGAACGTACAGGGTGCTGCCCATCCCTCGGCAGGCACAGAGGGCCTCCGAGGGATCAACCAATGGGTCCCGAAGTGGCTCAGCCGGCCCACGGGGGTCTGGAGGTACTCAGTGAACCTCGAGGGAAAGTGATGTATACCCGAGAGGCCTAGGAGTCCTCAAAAGTGTACTTGCTTTCACATCAAGCATTTAATCGACTAAGAATTCATGGAAACAGCTGCCTGCCTCCCTTTCTGCACGGCTACTAGGGGCCTAACCTGGAGGCAAGTTTTCACGTTGAGATTCCCTTTAGCTCTAGAGCTTGTCAGGCGGACCCCAACCGCGGCCACGGAAGCACCTGGTTCAGACAGAACAGACTCATACTTTTCCGCGAAGCATTCTTACAGGGTTGACAGGCCTGTCAAGAGCAGGGAATGTCAGATAGCTTCAAGGCAGCATGAATGCAGCCTTCAAAATGGGAAAGCAAGGCTAGTTCCCGCAGGCCCCCGTTTCCATGGGCACACTCAGCATACACCCCTGTGGTTTCTAACAAGTCTAAAGCCACACTGGTGACCCTGTGTTTCCACCCCTGAATCAACTTCTCGAAGTAGGGTGTTCTGCATCAAGCGAACTGCCTCAACCAAGGAACGCCGCAGCTGCTCCTCTGGGCCTGTGGCTATCCAAAAGCCTGCAGTGTCACAGGAAGAGCAGGACTTAGTTAAATGGCAGTAAGAACGCACGACGACTATCTCTGGGAGGCACGGTGACTTCAGGCAGGAGCTCCTAGATGGAATGCGAAGCGAAGCCGAGGGTTACTCGGAGTTCAGCTCAGACCAGGGCAATGCGTAAGACTTCGACGCCATGAGGGAGGTGCCACAACGGTGTTCGTGAACGTGTGCGAGTGCTGAGGAAATTAAGCTGCTCCCAAAGAGAGTGCAGTGCGTTTCCCTACGCTCGGCATACACAGAGGGGCTCTAAAGGGCTACGGGCCCGGATGTTGCTTAGCAGACCCAGGAGGGCCTGGGGGTACTCAGGGTTCCTGCCGGAACAGGGTGCCCACGCTAGCCTCCTAGGTGTCCAGAAAACTGTGCTGCCGTGGAAGTTACCCAGAGCAGAGGCCACCGCCTCATGGAAACTGCTGCACGCCTCCGCTTCTGCACGGCAGGTCTGGGCCTTACTTCCAGGCATCTGTTCACGCTGGGTGTGCCGTTAGCGACACCGCGTGGTGAGATGCTGACTTTCTCCTCAGGCAGAGTGACTTCGGGTACGAGGTCCTCCAAGTACTCAAAGCACACTGTTTTCTCACGGAAGCTCACACAAGGGCCATGACACAGTCGGACTCACCAGAAATGTTGTCCTGAGGCTGTTCGAGGACTCTGGTAATGTAGCTCTCCTCAAGGAACGTACAGGGTGCTGCCCATCCTCGGCAGGCACAGAGGGCCTCCGAGGGATCAACCAATGGGTCCCGAAGTGGCTCAGCCGGCCCACGGGGGTCTGGAGGTACTCAGTGAACCTCGAGGGAAAGTGATGTATACCCGAGAGGCCTAGGAGTCCTCAAAAGTGTACTTGCTTTCACATCAAGCATTTAATCGACTAAGAATTCATGGAAACAGCTGCCTGCCTCCCTTTCTGCACGGCTACTAGGGGCCTAACCTGGAGGCAAGTTTTCACGTTGAGATTCCCTTTAGCTCTAGAGCTTGTCAGGCGGACCCCAACCGCGGCCACGGAAGCACCTGGTTCAGACAGAACAGACTCATACTTTTCCGCGAAGCATTCTTACAGGGTTGACAGGCCTGTCAAGAGCAGGGAATGTCAGATAGCTTCAAGGCAGCATGAATGCAGCCTTCAAAATGGGAAAGCAAGGCTAGTTCCCGCAGGCCCCCGTTTCCATGGGCACACTCAGCATACACCCCTGTGGTTTCTAACAAGTCTAAAGCCACACTGGTGACCCTGTGTTTCCACCCCTGAATCAACTTCTCGAAGTAGGGTGTTCTGCATCAAGCGAACTGCCTCAACCAAGGAACGCCGCAGCTGCTCCTCTGGGCCTGTGGCTATCCAAAAGCCTGCAGTGTCACAGGAAGAGCAGGACTTAGTTAAATGGCAGTAAGAACGCACGACGACTATCTCTGGGAGGCACGGTGACTTCAGGCAGGAGCTCCTAGATGGAATGCGAAGCCGAGGGTTACTCGGAGTTCAGCTCAGACCAGGGCAATGCGTAAGACTTCGACGCCATGAGGGAGGTGCCACAACGGTGTTCGTGAACGTGTGCGAGTGCTGAGGAAATTAAGCTGCTCCCAAAGAGAGTGCAGTGCGTTTCCCTACGCTCGGCATACACAGAGGGGCTCTAAAGGGCTACGGGCCCGGATGTTGCTTAGCAGACCCAGGAGGGCCTGGGGGTACTCAGGGTTCCTGCCGGAACAGGGTGCCCACGCTAGCCTCCTAGGTGTCCAGAAAACTGTGCTGCCGTGGAAGTTACCCAGAGCAGAGGCCACCGCCTCATGGAAACTGCTGCACGCCTCCGCTTCTGCACGGCAGGTCTGGGCCTTACTTCCAGGCATCTGTTCACGGTGTGCCGTTAGCGACACCGCGTGGTGAGATGCTGACTTTCTCCTCAGGCAGAGTGACTTCGGGTACGAGGTCCTCCAAGTACTCAAAGCACACTGTTTTCTCACGGAAGCTCACACAAGGGCCATGACACAGTCGGACTCACCAGAAATGTTGTCCTGAGGCTGTTCGAGGACTCTGGTAATGTAGCTCTCCTCAAGGAACGTACAGGGTGCTGCCCATCCCTCGGCAGGCACAGAGGGCCTCCGAGGGATCAACCAATGGGTCCCGAAGTGGCTCAGCCGGCCCACGGGGGTCTGGAGGTACTCAGTGAACCTCGAGGGAAAGTGATGTATACCCGAGAGGCCTAGGAGTCCTCAAAAGTGTACTTGCTTTCACATCAAGCATTTAATCGACTAAGAATTCATGGAAACAGCTGCCTGCCTCCCTTTCTGCACGGCTACTAGGGGCCTAACCTGGAGGCAAGTTTTCACGTTGAGATTCCCTTTAGCTCTAGAGCTTGTCAGGCGGACCCCAACCGCGGCCACGGAAGCACCTGGTTCAGACAGAACAGACTCATACTTTTCCGCGAAGCATTCTTACAGGGTTGACAGGCCTGTCAAGAGCAGGGAATGTCAGATAGCTTCAAGGCAGCATGAATGCAGCCTTCAAAATGGGAAAGCAAGGCTAGTTCCCGCAGGCCCCCGTTTCCATGGGCACACTCAGCATACACCCCTGTGGTTTCTAACAAGTCTAAAGCCACACTGGTGACCCTGTGTTTCCACCCCTGAATCAACTTCTCGAAGTAGGGTGTTCTGCATCAAGCGAACTGCCTCAACCAAGGAACGCCGCAGCTGCTCCTCTGGGCCTGTGGCTATCCAAAAGCCTGCAGTGTCACAGGAAGAGCAGGACTTAGTTAAATGGCAGTAAGAACGCACGACGACTATCTCTGGGAGGCACGGTGACTTCAGGCAGGAGCTCCTAGATGGAATGCGAAGCCGAGGGTTACTCGGAGTTCAGCTCAGACCAGGGCAATGCGTAAGACTTCGACGCCATGAGGGAGGTGCCACAACGGTGTTCGTGAACGTGTGCGAGTGCTGAGGAAATTAAGCTGCTCCCAAAGAGAGTGCAGTGCGTTTCCCTACGCTCGGCATACACAGAGGGGCTCTAAAGGGCTACGGGCCCGGATGTTGCTTAGCAGACCCAGGAGGGCCTGGGGGTACTCAGGGTTCCTGCCGGAACAGGGTGCCCACACTAGCCTCCTAGGTGTCCAGAAAACTGTGCTGCCGTGGAAGTTACCCAGAGCAGAGGCCACCGCCTCATGGAAACTGCTGCACGCCTCCGCTTCTGCACGGCAGGTCTGGGCCTTACTTCCAGGCATCTGTTCACGCTGGGTGTGCCGTTAGCGACACCGCGTGGTGAGATGCTGACTTTCTCCTCAGGCAGAGTGACTTCGGGTACGAGGTCCTCCAAGTACTCAAAGCACACTGTTTTCTCACGGAAGCTCACACAAGGGCCATGACACAGTCGGACTCACCAGAAATGTTGTCCTGAGGCTGTTCGAGGACTCTGGTAATGTAGCTCTCCTCAAGGAACGTACAGGGTGCTGCCCATCCCTCGGCAGGCACAGAGGGCCTCCGAGGGATCAACCAATGGGTCCCGAAGTGGCTCAGCCGGCCCACGGGGGTCTGGAGGTACTCAGTGAACCTCGAGGGAAAGTGATGTATACCCGAGAGGCCTAGGAGTCCTCAAAAGTGTACTTGCTTTCACATCAAGCATTTAATCGACTAAGAATTCATGGAAACAGCTGCCTGCCTCCCTTTCTGCACGGCTACTAGGGGCCTAACCTGGAGGCAAGTTTTCACGTTGAGATTCCCTTTAGCTCTAGAGCTTGTCAGGCGGACCCCAACCGCGGCCACGGAAGCACCTGGTTCAGACAGAACAGACTCATACTTTTCCGCGAAGCATTCTTACAGGGTTGACAGGCCTGTCAAGAGCAGGGAATGTCAGATAGCTTCAAGGCAGCATGAATGCAGCCTTCAAAATGGGAAAGCAAGGCTAGTTCCCGCAGGCCCCCGTTTCCATGGGCACACTCAGCATACACCCCTGTGGTTTCTAACAAGTCTAAAGCCACACTGGTGACCCTGTGTTTCCACCCCTGAATCAACTTCTCGAAGTAGGGTGTTCTGCATCAAGCGAACTGCCTCAACCAAGGAACGCCGCAGCTGCTCCTCTGGGCCTGTGGCTATCCAAAAGCCTGCAGTGTCACAGGAAGAGCAGGACTTAGTTAAATGGCAGTAAGAACGCACGCCGACTATCTCTGGGAGGCACGGTGACTTCAGGCAGGAGCTCCTAGATGGAATGCGAAGCCGAGGGTTACTCGGAGTTCAGCTCAGACCAGGGCAATGCGTAAGACTTCGACGCCATGAGGGAGGTGCCACAACGGTGTTCGTGAACGTGTGCGAGTGCTGAGGAAATTAAGCTGCTCCCAAAGAGAGTGCAGTGCGTTTCCCTACGCTCGGCATACACAGAGGGGCTCTAAAGGGCTACGGGCCCGGATGTTGCTTAGCAGACCCAGGAGGGCCTGGGGGTACTCAGGGTTCCTGCCGGAACAGGGTGCCCACGCTAGCCTCCTAGGTGTCCAGAAAACTGTGCTGCCGTGGAAGTTACCCAGAGCAGAGGCCACCGCCTCATGGAAACTGCTGCACGCCTCCGCTTCTGCACGGCAGGTCTGGGCCTTACTTCCAGGCATCTGTTCACGCTGGGTGTGCCGTTAGCGACACCGCGTGGTGAGATGCTGACTTTCTCCTCAGGCAGAGTGACTTCGGGTACGAGGTCCTCCAAGTACTCAAAGCACACTGTTTTCTCACGGAAGCTCACACAAGGGCCATGACACAGTCGGACTCACCAGAAATGTTGTCCTGAGGCTGTTCGAGGACTCTGGTAATGTAGCTCTCCTCAAGGAACGTACAGGGTGCTGCCCATCCCTCGGCAGGCACAGAGGGCCTCCGAGGGATCAACCAATGGGTCCCGAAGTGGCTCAGCCGGCCCACGGGGGTCTGGAGGTACTCAGTGAACCTCGAGGGAAAGTGATGTATACCCGAGAGGCCTAGGAGTCCTCAAAAGTGTACTTGCTTTCACATCAAGCATTTAATCGACTAAGAATTCATGGAAACAGCTGCCTGCCTCCCTTTCTGCACGGCTACTAGGGGCCTAACCTGGAGGCAAGTTTTCACGTTGAGATTCCCTTTAGCTCTAGAGCTTGTCAGGCGGACCCCAACCGCGGCCACGGAAGCACCTGGTTCAGACAGAACAGACTCATACTTTTCCGCGAAGCATTCTTACAGGGTTGACAGGCCTGTCAAGAGCAGGGAATGTCAGATAGCTTCAAGGCAGCATGAATGCAGCCTTCAAAATGGGAAAGCAAGGCTAGTTCCCGCAGGCCCCCGTTTCCATGGGCACACTCAGCATACACCCCTGTGGTTTCTAACAAGTCTAAAGCCACACTGGTGACCCTGTGTTTCCACCCCTGAATCAACTTCTCGAAGTAGGGTGTTCTGCATCAAGCGAACTGCCTCAACCAAGGAACGCCGCAGCTGCTCCTCTGGGCCTGTGGCTATCCAAAAGCCTGCAGTGTCACAGGAAGAGCAGGACTTAGTTAAATGGCAGTAAGAACGCACGCCGACTATCTCTGGGAGGCACGGTGACTTCAGGCAGGAGCTCCTAGATGGAATGCGAAGCCGAGGGTTACTCGGAGTTCAGCTCAGACCAGGGCAATGCGTAAGACTTCGACGCCATGAGGGAGGTGCCACAACGGTGTTCGTGAACGTGTGCGAGTGCTGAGGAAATTAAGCTGCTCCCAAAGAGAGTGCAGTGCGTTTCCCTACGCTCGGCATACACAGAGGGGCTCTAAAGGGCTACGGGCCCGGATGTTGCTTAGCAGACCCAGGAGGGCCTGGGGGTACTCAGGGTTCCTGCCGGAACAGGGTGCCCACGCTAGCCTCCTAGGTGTCCAGAAAACTGTGCTGCCGTGGAAGTTACCCAGAGCAGAGGCCACCGCCTCATGGAAACTGCTGCACGCCTCCGCTTCTGCACGGCAGGTCTGGGCCTTACTTCCAGGCATCTGTTCACGCTGGGTGTGCCGTTAGCGACACCGCGTGGTGAGATGCTGACTTTCTCCTCAGGCAGAGTGACTTCGGGTACGAGGTCCTCCAAGTACTCAAAGCACACTGTTTTCTCACGGAAGCTCACACAAGGGCCATGACACAGTCGGACTCACCAGAAATGTTGTCCTGAGGCTGTTCGAGGACTCTGGTAATGTAGCTCTCCTCAAGGAACGTACAGGGTGCTGCCCATCCCTCGGCAGGCACAGAGGGCCTCCGAGGGATCAACCAATGGGTCCCGAAGTGGCTCAGCCGGCCCACGGGGGTCTGGAGGTACTCAGTGAACCTCGAGGGAAAGTGATGTATACCCGAGAGGCCTAGGAGTCCTCAAAAGTGTACTTGCTTTCACATCAAGCATTTAATCGACTAAGAATTCATGGAAACAGCTGCCTGCCTCCCTTTCTGCACGGCTACTAGGGGCCTAACCTGGAGGCAAGTTTTCACGTTGAGATTCCCTTTAGCTCTAGAGCTTGTCAGGCGGACCCCAACCGCGGCCACGGAAGCACCTGGTTCAGACAGAACAGACTCATACTTTTCCGCGAAGCATTCTTACAGGGTTGACAGGCCTGTCAAGAGCAGGGAATGTCAGATAGCTTCAAGGCAGCATGAATGCAGCCTTCAAAATGGGAAAGCAAGGCTAGTTCCCGCAGGCCCCCGTTTCCATGGGCACACTCAGCATACACCCCTGTGGTTTCTAACAAGTCTAAAGCCACACTGGTGACCCTGTGTTTCCACCCCTGAATCAACTTCTCGAAGTAGGGTGTTCTGCATCAAGCGAACTGCCTCAACCAAGGAACGCCGCAGCTGCTCCTCTGGGCCTGTGGCTATCCAAAAGCCTGCAGTGTCACAGGAAGAGCAGGACTTAGTTAAATGGCAGTAAGAACGCACGACGACTATCTCTGGGAGGCACGGTGACTTCAGGCAGGAGCTCCTAGATGGAATGCGAAGCCGAGGGTTACTCGGAGTTCAGCTCAGACCAGGGCAATGCGTAAGACTTCGACGCCATGAGGGAGGTGCCACAACGGTGTTCGTGAACGTGTGCGAGTGCTGAGGAAATTAAGCTGCTCCCAAAGAGAGTGCAGTGCGTTTCCCTACGCTCGGCATACACAGAGGGGCTCTAAAGGGCTACGGGCCCGGATGTTGCTTAGCAGACCCAGGAGGGCCTGGGGGTACTCAGGGTTCCTGCCGGAACAGGGTGCCCACGCTAGCCTCCTAGGTGTCCAGAAAACTGTGCTGCCGTGGAAGTTACCCAGAGCAGAGGCCACCGCCTCATGGAAACTGCTGCACGCCTCCGCTTCTGCACGGCAGGTCTGGGCCTTACTTCCAGGCATCTGTTCACGCTGGGTGTGCCGTTAGCGACACCGCGTGGTGAGATGCTGACTTTCTCCTCAGGCAGAGTGACTTCGGGTACGAGGTCCTCCAAGTACTCAAAGCACACTGTTTTCTCACGGAAGCTCACACAAGGGCCATGACACAGTCGGACTCACCAGAAATGTTGTCCTGAGGCTGTTCGAGGACTCTGGTAATGTAGCTCTCCTCAAGGAACGTACAGGGTGCTGCCCATCCCTCGGCAGGCACAGAGGGCCTCCGAGGGATCAACCAATGGGTCCCGAAGTGGCTCAGCCGGCCCACGGGGGTCTGGAGGTACTCAGTGAACCTCGAGGGAAAGTGATGTATACCCGAGAGGCCTAGGAGTCCTCAAAAGTGTACTTGCTTTCACATCAAGCATTTAATCGACTAAGAATTCATGGAAACAGCTGCCTGCCTCCCTTTCTGCACGGCTACTAGGGGCCTAACCTGGAGGCAAGTTTTCACGTTGAGATTCCCTTTAGCTCTAGAGCTTGTCAGGCGGACCCCAACCGCGGCCACGGAAGCACCTGGTTCAGACAGAACAGACTCATACTTTTCCGCGAAGCATTCTTACAGGGTTGACAGGCCTGTCAAGAGCAGGGAATGTCAGATAGCTTCAAGGCAGCATGAATGCAGCCTTCAAAATGGGAAAGCAAGGGTAGTTCCCGCAGGCCCCCGTTTCCATGGGCACACTCAGCATACACCCCTGTGGTTTCTAACAAGTCTAAAGCCACACTGGTGACCCTGTGTTTCCACCCCTGAATCAACTTCTCGAAGTAGGGTGTTCTGCATCAAGCGAACTGCCTCAACCAAGGAACGCCGCAGCTGCTCCTCTGGGCCTGTGGCTATCCAAAAGCCTGCAGTGTCACAGGAAGAGCAGGACTTAGTTAAATGGCAGTAAGAACGCACGCCGACTATCTCTGGGAGGCACGGTGACTTCAGGCAGGAGCTCCTAGATGGAATGCGAAGCCGAGGGTTACTCGGAGTTCAGCTCAGACCAGGGCAATGCGTAAGACTTCGACGCCATGAGGGAGGTGCCACAACGGTGTTCGTGAACGTGTGCGAGTGCTGAGGAAATTAAGCTGCTCCCAAAGAGAGTGCAGTGCGTTTCCCTACGCTCGGCATACACAGAGGGGCTCTAAAGGGCTACGGGCCCGGATGTTGCTTAGCAGACCCAGGAGGGCCTGGGGGTACTCAGGGTTCCTGCCGGAACAGGGTGCCCACGCTAGCCTCCTAGGTGTCCAGAAAACTGTGCTGCCGTGGAAGTTACCCAGAGCAGAGGCCACCGCCTCATGGAAACTGCTGCACGCCTCCGCTTCTGCACGGCAGGTCTGGGCCTTACTTCCAGGCATCTGTTCACGCTGGGTGTGCCGTTAGCGACACCGCGTGGTGAGATGCTGACTTTCTCCTCAGGCAGAGTGACTTCGGGTACGAGGTCCTCCAAGTACTCAAAGCACACTGTTTTCTCACGGAAGCTCACACAAGGGCCATGACACAGTCGGACTCACCAGAAATGTTGTCCTGAGGCTGTTCGAGGACTCTGGTAATGTAGCTCTCCTCAAGGAACGTACAGGGTGCTGCCCATCCCTCGGCAGGCACAGAGGGCCTCCGAGGGATCAACCAATGGGTCCCGAAGTGGCTCAGCCGGCCCACGGGGGTCTGGAGGTACTCAGTGAACCTCGAGGGAAAGTGATGTATACCCGAGAGGCCTAGGAGTCCTCAAAAGTGTACTTGCTTTCACATCAAGCATTTAATCGACTAAGAATTCATGGAAACAGCTGCCTGCCTCCCTTTCTGCACGGCTACTAGGGGCCTAACCTGGAGGCAAGTTTTCACGTTGAGATTCCCTTTAGCTCTAGAGCTTGTCAGGCGGACCCCAACCGCGGCCACGGAAGCACCTGGTTCAGACAGAACAGACTCATACTTTTCCGCGAAGCATTCTTACAGGGTTGACAGGCCTGTCAAGAGCAGGGAATGTCAGATAGCTTCAAGGCAGCATGAATGCAGCCTTCAAAATGGGAAAGCAAGGCTAGTTCCCGCAGGCCCCCGTTTCCATGGGCACACTCAGCATACACCCCTGTGGTTTCTGACAAGTCTAAAGCCACACTGGTGACCCTGTGTTTCCACCCCTGAATCAACTTCTCGAAGTAGGGTGTTCTGCATCAAGCGAACTGCCTCAACCAAGGAACGCCGCAGCTGCTCCTCTGGGCCTGTGGCTATCCAAAAGCCTGCAGTGTCACAGGAAGAGCAGGACTTAGTTAAATGGCAGTAAGAACGCACGACGACTATCTCTGGGAGGCACGGTGACTTCAGGCAGGAGCTCCTAGATGGAATGCGAAGCCGAGGGTTACTCGGAGTTCAGCTCAGACCAGGGCAATGCGTAAGACTTCGACGCCATGAGGGAGGTGCCACAACGGTGTTCGTGAACGTGTGCGAGTGCTGAGGAAATTAAGCTGCTCCCAAAGAGAGTGCAGTGCGTTTCCCTACGCTCGGCATACACAGAGGGGCTCTAAAGGGCTACGGGCCCGGATGTTGCTTAGCAGACCCAGGAGGGCCTGGGGGTACTCAGGGTTCCTGCCGGAACAGGGTGCCCACGCTAGCCTCCTAGGTGTCCAGAAAACTGTGCTGCCGTGGAAGTTACCCAGAGCAGAGGCCACCGCCTCATGGAAACTGCTGCACGCCTCCGCTTCTGCACGGCAGGTCTGGGCCTTACTTCCAGGCATCTGTTCACGCTGGGTGTGCCGTTAGCGACACCGCGTGGTGAGATGCTGACTTTCTCCTCAGGCAGAGTGACTTCGGGTACGAGGTCCTCCAAGTACTCAAAGCACACTGTTTTCTCACGGAAGCTCACACAAGGGCCATGACACAGTCGGACTCACCAGAAATGTTGTCCTGAGGCTGTTCGAGGACTCTGGTAATGTAGCTCTCCTCAAGGAACGTACAGGGTGCTGCCCATCCCTCGGCAGGCACAGAGGGCCTCCGAGGGATCAACCAATGGGTCCCGAAGTGGCTCAGCCGGCCCACGGGGGTCTGGAGGTACTCAGTGAACCTCGAGGGAAAGTGATGTATACCCGAGAGGCCTAGGAGTCCTCAAAAGTGTACTTGCTTTCACATCAAGCATTTAATCGACTAAGAATTCATGGAAACAGCTGCCTGCCTCCCTTTCTGCACGGCTACTAGGGGCCTAACCTGGAGGCAAGTTTTCACGTTGAGATTCCCTTTAGCTCTAGAGCTTGTCAGGCGGACCCCAACCGCGGCCACGGAAGCACCTGGTTCAGACAGAACAGACTCATACTTTTCCGCGAAGCATTCTTACAGGGTTGACAGGCCTGTCAAGAGCAGGGAATGTCAGATAGCTTCAAGGCAGCATGAATGCAGCCTTCAAAATGGGAAAGCAAGGCTAGTTCCCGCAGGCCCCCGTTTCCATGGGCACACTCAGCATACACCCCTGTGGTTTCTAACAAGTCTAAAGCCACACTGGTGACCCTGTGTTTCCACCCCTGAATCAACTTCTCGAAGTAGGGTGTTCTGCATCAAGCGAACTGCCTCAACCAAGGAACGCCGCAGCTGCTCCTCTGGGCCTGTGGCTATCCAAAAGCCTGCAGTGTCACAGGAAGAGCAGGACTTAGTTAAATGGCAGTAAGAACGCACGCCGACTATCTCTGGGAGGCACGGTGACTTCAGGCAGGAGCTCCTAGATGGAATGCGAAGCCGAGGGTTACTCGGAGTTCAGCTCAGACCAGGGCAATGCGTAAGACTTCGACGCCATGAGGGAGGTGCCACAACGGTGTTCGTGAACGTGTGCGAGTGCTGAGGAAATTAAGCTGCTCCCAAAGAGAGTGCAGTGCGTTTCCCTACGCTCGGCATACACAGAGGGGCTCTAAAGGGCTACGGGCCCGGATGTTGCTTAGCAGACCCAGGAGGGCCTGGGGGTACTCAGGGTTCCTGCCGGAACAGGGTGCCCACGCTAGCCTCCTAGGTGTCCAGAAAACTGTGCTGCCGTGGAAGTTACCCAGAGCAGAGGCCACCGCCTCATGGAAACTGCTGCACGCCTCCGCTTCTGCACGGCAGGTCTGGGCCTTACTTCCAGGCATCTGTTCACGCTGGGTGTGCCGTTAGCGACACCGCGTGGTGAGATGCTGACTTTCTCCTCAGGCAGAGTGACTTCGGGTACGAGGTCCTCCAAGTACTCAAAGCACACTGTTTTCTCACGGAAGCTCACACAAGGGCCATGACACAGTCGGACTCACCAGAAATGTTGTCCTGAGGCTGTTCGAGGACTCTGGTAATGTAGCTCTCCTCAAGGAACGTACAGGGTGCTGCCCATCCCTCGGCAGGCACAGAGGGCCTCCGAGGGATCAACCAATGGGTCCCGAAGTGGCTCAGCCGGCCCACGGGGGTCTGGAGGTACTCAGTGAACCTCGAGGGAAAGTGATGTATACCCGAGAGGCCTAGGAGTCCTCAAAAGTGTACTTGCTTTCACATCAAGCATTTAATCGACTAAGAATTCATGGAAACAGCTGCCTGCCTCCCTTTCTGCACGGCTACTAGGGGCCTAACCTGGAGGCAAGTTTTCACGTTGAGATTCCCTTTAGCTCTAGAGCTTGTCAGGCGGACCCCAACCGCGGCCACGGAAGCACCTGGTTCAGACAGAACAGACTCATACTTTTCCGCGAAGCATTCTTACAGGGTTGACAGGCCTGTCAAGAGCAGGGAATGTCAGATAGCTTCAAGGCAGCATGAATGCAGCCTTCAAAATGGGAAAGCAAGGCTAGTTCCCGCAGGCCCCCGTTTCCATGGGCACACTCAGCATACACCCCTGTGGTTTCTAACAAGTCTAAAGCCACACTGGTGACCCTGTGTTTCCACCCCTGAATCAACTTCTCGAAGTAGGGTGTTCTGCATCAAGCGAACTGCCTCAACCAAGGAACGCCGCAGCTGCTCCTCTGGGCCTGTGGCTATCCAAAAGCCTGCAGTGTCACAGGAAGAGCAGGACTTAGTTAAATGGCAGTAAGAACGCACGCCGACTATCTCTGGGAGGCACGGTGACTTCAGGCAGGAGCTCCTAGATGGAATGCGAAGCCGAGGGTTACTCGGAGTTCAGCTCAGACCAGGGCAATGCGTAAGACTTCGACGCCATGAGGGAGGTGCCACAACGGTGTTCGTGAACGTGTGCGAGTGCTGAGGAAATTAAGCTGCTCCCAAAGAGAGTGCAGTGCGTTTCCCTACGCTCGGCATACACAGAGGGGCTCTAAAGGGCTACGGGCCCGGATGTTGCTTAGCAGACCCAGGAGGGCCTGGGGGTACTCAGGGTTCCTGCCGGAACAGGGTGCCCACGCTAGCCTCCTAGGTGTCCAGAAAACTGTGCTGCCGTGGAAGTTACCCAGAGCAGAGGCCACCGCCTCATGGAAACTGCTGCACGCCTCCGCTTCTGCACGGCAGGTCTGGGCCTTACTTCCAGGCATCTGTTCACGCTGGGTGTGCCGTTAGCGACACCGCGTGGTGAGATGCTGACTTTCTCCTCAGGCAGAGTGACTTCGGGTACGAGGTCCTCCAAGTACTCAAAGCACACTGTTTTCTCACGGAAGCTCACACAAGGGCCATGACACAGTCGGACTCACCAGAAATGTTGTCCTGAGGCTGTTCGAGGACTCTGGTAATGTAGCTCTCCTCAAGGAACGTACAGGGTGCTGCCCATCCCTCGGCAGGCACAGAGGGCCTCCGAGGGATCAACCAATGGGTCCCGAAGTGGCTCAGCCGGCCCACGGGGGTCTGGAGGTACTCAGTGAACCTCGAGGGAAAGTGATGTATACCCGAGAGGCCTAGGAGTCCTCAAAAGTGTACTTGCTTTCACATCAAGCATTTAATCGACTAAGAATTCATGGAAACAGCTGCCTGCCTCCCTTTCTGCACGGCTACTAGGGGCCTAACCTGGAGGCAAGTTTTCACGTTGAGATTCCCTTTAGCTCTAGAGCTTGTCAGGCGGACCCCAACCGCGGCCACGGAAGCACCTGGTTCAGACAGAACAGACTCATACTTTTCCGCGAAGCATTCTTACAGGGTTGACAGGCCTGTCAAGAGCAGGGAATGTCAGATAGCTTCAAGGCAGCATGAATGCAGCCTTCAAAATGGGAAAGCAAGGCTAGTTCCCGCAGGCCCCCGTTTCCATGGGCACACTCAGCATACACCCCTGTGGTTTCTAACAAGTCTAAAGCCACACTGGTGACCCTGTGTTTCCACCCCTGAATCAACTTCTCGAAGTAGGGTGTTCTGCATCAAGCGAACTGCCTCAACCAAGGAACGCCGCAGCTGCTCCTCTGGGCCTGTGGCTATCCAAAAGCCTGCAGTGTCACAGGAAGAGCAGGACTTAGTTAAATGGCAGTAAGAACGCACGACGACTATCTCTGGGAGGCACGGTGACTTCAGGCAGGAGCTCCTAGATGGAATGCGAAGCCGAGGGTTACTCGGAGTTCAGCTCAGACCAGGGCAATGCGTAAGACTTCGACGCCATGAGGGAGGTGCCACAACGGTGTTCGTGAACGTGTGCGAGTGCTGAGGAAATTAAGCTGCTCCCAAAGAGAGTGCAGTGCGTTTCCCTACGCTCGGCATACACAGAGGGGCTCTAAAGGGCTACGGGCCCGGATGTTGCTTAGCAGACCCAGGAGGGCCTGGGGGTACTCAGGGTTCCTGCCGGAACAGGGTGCCCACGCTAGCCTCCTAGGTGTCCAGAAAACTGTGCTGCCGTGGAAGTTACCCAGAGCAGAGGCCACCGCCTCATGGAAACTGCTGCACGCCTCCGCTTCTGCACGGCAGGTCTGGGCCTTACTTCCAGGCATCTGTTCACGCTGGGTGTGCCGTTAGCGACACCGCGTGGTGAGATGCTGACTTTCTCCTCAGGCAGAGTGACTTCGGGTACGAGGTCCTCCAAGTACTCAAAGCACACTGTTTTCTCACGGAAGCTCACACAAGGGCCATGACACAGTCGGACTCACCAGAAATGTTGTCCTGAGGCTGTTCGAGGACTCTGGTAATGTAGCTCTCCTCAAGGAACGTACAGGGTGCTGCCCATCCCTCGGCAGGCACAGAGGGCCTCCGAGGGATCAACCAATGGGTCCCAAAGTGGCTCAGCCGGCCCACGGGGGTCTGGAGGTACTCAGTGAACCTCGAGGGAAAGTGATGTATACCCGAGAGGCCTAGGAGTCCTCAAAAGTGTACTTGCTTTCACATCAAGCATTTAATCGACTAAGAATTCATGGAAACAGCTGCCTGCCTCCCTTTCTGCACGGCTACTAGGGGCCTAACCTGGAGGCAAGTTTTCACGTTGAGATTCCCTTTAGCTCTAGAGCTTGTCAGGCGGACCCCAACCGCGGCCACGGAAGCACCTGGTTCAGACAGAACAGACTCATACTTTTCCGCGAAGCATTCTTACAGGGTTGACAGGCCTGTCAAGAGCAGGGAATGTCAGATAGCTTCAAGGCAGCATGAATGCAGCCTTCAAAATGGGAAAGCAAGGGTAGTTCCCGCAGGCCCCCGTTTCCATGGGCACACTCAGCATACACCCCTGTGGTTTCTAACAAGTCTAAAGCCACACTGGTGACCCTGTGTTTCCACCCCTGAATCAACTTCTCGAAGTAGGGTGTTCTGCATCAAGCGAACTGCCTCAACCAAGGAACGCCGCAGCTGCTCCTCTGGGCCTGTGGCTATCCAAAAGCCTGCAGTGTCACAGGAAGAGCAGGACTTAGTTAAATGGCAGTAAGAACGCACGACGACTATCTCTGGGAGGCACGGTGACTTCAGGCAGGAGCTCCTAGATGGAATGCGAAGCCGAGGGTTACTCGGAGTTCAGCTCAGACCAGGGCAATGCGTAAGACTTCGACGCCATGAGGGAGGTGCCACAACGGTGTTCGTGAACGTGTGCGAGTGCTGAGGAAATTAAGCTGCTCCCAAAGAGAGTGCAGTGCGTTTCCCTACGCTCGGCATACACAGAGGGGCTCTAAAGGGCTACGGGCCCGGATGTTGCTTAGCAGACCCAGGAGGGCCTGGGGGTACTCAGGGTTCCTGCCGGAACAGGGTGCCCACGCTAGCCTCCTAGGTGTCCAGAAAACTGTGCTGCCGTGGAAGTTACCCAGAGCAGAGGCCACCGCCTCATGGAAACTGCTGCACGCCTCCGCTTCTGCACGGCAGGTCTGGGCCTTACTTCCAGGCATCTGTTCACGCTGGGTGTGCCGTTAGCGACACCGCGTGGTGAGATGCTGACTTTCTCCTCAGGCAGAGTGACTTCGGGTACGAGGTCCTCCAAGTACTCAAAGCACACTGTTTTCTCACGGAAGCTCACACAAGGGCCATGACACAGTCGGACTCACCAGAAATGTTGTCCTGAGGCTGTTCGAGGACTCTGGTAATGTAGCTCTCCTCAAGGAACGTACAGGGTGCTGCCCATCCCTCGGCAGGCACAGAGGGCCTCCGAGGGATCAACCAATGGGTCCCAAAGTGGCTCAGCCGGCCCACGGGGGTCTGGAGGTACTCAGTGAACCTCGAGGGAAAGTGATGTATACCCGAGAGGCCTAGGAGTCCTCAAAAGTGTACTTGCTTTCACATCAAGCATTTAATCGACTAAGAATTCATGGAAACAGCTGCCTGCCTCCCTTTCTGCACGGCTACTAGGGGCCTAACCTGGAGGCAAGTTTTCACGTTGAGATTCCCTTTAGCTCTAGAGCTTGTCAGGCGGACCCCAACCGCGGCCACGGAAGCACCTGGTTCAGACAGAACAGACTCATACTTTTCCGCGAAGCATTCTTACAGGGTTGACAGGCCTGTCAAGAGCAGGGAATGTCAGATAGCTTCAAGGCAGCATGAATGCAGCCTTCAAAATGGGAAAGCAAGGGTAGTTCCCGCAGGCCCCCGTTTCCATGGGCACACTCAGCATACACCCCTGTGGTTTCTAACAAGTCTAAAGCCACACTGGTGACCCTGTGTTTCCACCCCTGAATCAACTTCTCGAAGTAGGGTGTTCTGCATCAAGCGAACTGCCTCAACCAAGGAACGCCGCAGCTGCTCCTCTGGGCCTGTGGCTATCCAAAAGCCTGCAGTGTCACAGGAAGAGCAGGACTTAGTTAAATGGCAGTAAGAACGCACGACGACTATCTCTGGGAGGCACGGTGACTTCAGGCAGGAGCTCCTAGATGGAATGCGAAGCCGAGGGTTACTCGGAGTTCAGCTCAGACCAGGGCAATGCGTAAGACTTCGACGCCATGAGGGAGGTGCCACAACGGTGTTCGTGAACGTGTGCGAGTGCTGAGGAAATTAAGCTGCTCCCAAAGAGAGTGCAGTGCGTTTCCCTACGCTCGGCATACACAGAGGGGCTCTAAAGGGCTACGGGCCCGGATGTTGCTTAGCAGACCCAGGAGGGCCTGGGGGTACTCAGGGTTCCTGCCAGAACAGGGTGCCCACGCTAGCCTCCTAGGTGTCCAGAAAACTGTGCTGCCGTGGAAGTTACCCAGAGCAGAGGCCACCGCCTCATGGAAACTGCTGCACGCCTCCGCTTCTGCACGGCAGGTCTGGGCCTTACTTCCAGGCATCTGTTCACGCTGGGTGTGCCGTTAGCGACACCGCGTGGTGAGATGCTGACTTTCTCCTCAGGCAGAGTGACTTCGGGTACGAGGTCCTCCAAGTACTCAAAGCACACTGTTTTCTCACGGAAGCTCACACAAGGGCCATGACACAGTCGGACTCACCAGAAATGTTGTCCTGAGGCTGTTCGAGGACTCTGGTAATGTAGCTCTCCTCAAGGAACGTACAGGGTGCTGCCCATCCCTCGGCAGGCACAGAGGGCCTCCGAGGGATCAACCAATGGGTCCCGAAGTGGCTCAGCCGGCCCACGGGGGTCTGGAGGTACTCAGTGAACCTCGAGGGAAAGTGATGTATACCCGAGAGGCCTAGGAGTCCTCAAAAGTGTACTTGCTTTCACATCAAGCATTTAATCGACTAAGAATTCATGGAAACAGCTGCCTGCCTCCCTTTCTGCACGGCTACTAGGGGCCTAACCTGGAGGCAAGTTTTCACGTTGAGATTCCCTTTAGCTCTAGAGCTTGTCAGGCGGACCCCAACCGCGGCCACGGAAGCACCTGGTTCAGACAGAACAGACTCATACTTTTCCGCGAAGCATTCTTACAGGGTTGACAGGCCTGTCAAGAGCAGGGAATGTCAGATAGCTTCAAGGCAGCATGAATGCAGCCTTCAAAATGGGAAAGCAAGGCTAGTTCCCGCAGGCCCCCGTTTCCATGGGCACACTCAGCATACACCCCTGTGGTTTCTAACAAGTCTAAAGCCACACTGGTGACCCTGTGTTTCCACCCCTGAATCAACTTCTCGAAGTAGGGTGTTCTGCATCAAGCGAACTGCCTCAACCAAGGAACGCCGCAGCTGCTCCTCTGGGCCTGTGGCTATCCAAAAGCCTGCAGTGTCACAGGAAGAGCAGGACTTAGTTAAATGGCAGTAAGAACGCACGCCGACTATCTCTGGGAGGCACGGTGACTTCAGGCAGGAGCTCCTAGATGGAATGCGAAGCCGAGGGTTACTCGGAGTTCAGCTCAGACCAGGGCAATGCGTAAGACTTCGACGCCATGAGGGAGGTGCCACAACGGTGTTCGTGAACGTGTGCGAGTGCTGAGGAAATTAAGCTGCTCCCAAAGAGAGTGCAGTGCGTTTCCCTACGCTCGGCATACACAGAGGGGCTCTAAAGGGCTACGGGCCCGGATGTTGCTTAGCAGACCCAGGAGGGCCTGGGGGTACTCAGGGTTCCTGCCGGAACAGGGTGCCCACGCTAGCCTCCTAGGTGTCCAGAAAACTGTGCTGCCGTGGAAGTTACCCAGAGCAGAGGCCACCGCCTCATGGAAACTGCTGCACGCCTCCGCTTCTGCACGGCAGGTCTGGGCCTTACTTCCAGGCATCTGTTCACGCTGGGTGTGCCGTTAGCGACACCGCGTGGTGAGATGCTGACTTTCTCCTCAGGCAGAGTGACTTCGGGTACGAGGTCCTCCAAGTACTCAAAGCACACTGTTTTCTCACGGAAGCTCACACAAGGGCCATGACACAGTCGGACTCACCAGAAATGTTGTCCTGAGGCTGTTCGAGGACTCTGGTAATGTAGCTCTCCTCAAGGAACGTACAGGGTGCTGCCCATCCCTCGGCAGGCACAGAGGGCCTCCGAGGGATCAACCAATGGGTCCCGAAGTGGCTCAGCCGGCCCACGGGGGTCTGGAGGTACTCAGTGAACCTCGAGGGAAAGTGATGTATACCCGAGAGGCCTAGGAGTCCTCAAAAGTGTACTTGCTTTCACATCAAGCATTTAATCGACTAAGAATTCATGGAAACAGCTGCCTGCCTCCCTTTCTGCACGGCTACTAGGGGCCTAACCTGGAGGCAAGTTTTCACGTTGAGATTCCCTTTAGCTCTAGAGCTTGTCAGGCGGACCCCAACCGCGGCCACGGAAGCACCTGGTTCAGACAGAACAGACTCATACTTTTCCGCGAAGCATTCTTACAGGGTTGACAGGCCTGTCAAGAGCAGGGAATGTCAGATAGCTTCAAGGCAGCATGAATGCAGCCTTCAAAATGGGAAAGCAAGGCTAGTTCCCGCAGGCCCCCGTTTCCATGGGCACACTCAGCATACACCCCTGTGGTTTCTAACAAGTCTAAAGCCACACTGGTGACCCTGTGTTTCCACCCCTGAATCAACTTCTCGAAGTAGGGTGTTCTGCATCAAGCGAACTGCCTCAACCAAGGAACGCCGCAGCTGCTCCTCTGGGCCTGTGGCTATCCAAAAGCCTGCAGTGTCACAGGAAGAGCAGGACTTAGTTAAATGGCAGTAAGAACGCACGCCGACTATCTCTGGGAGGCACGGTGACTTCAGGCAGGAGCTCCTAGATGGAATGCGAAGCCGAGGGTTACTCGGAGTTCAGCTCAGACCAGGGCAATGCGTAAGACTTCGACGCCATGAGGGAGGTGCCACAACGGTGTTCGTGAACGTGTGCGAGTGCTGAGGAAATTAAGCTGCTCCCAAAGAGAGTGCAGTGCGTTTCCCTACGCTCGGCATACACAGAGGGGCTCTAAAGGGCTACGGGCCCGGATGTTGCTTAGCAGACCCAGGAGGGCCTGGGGGTACTCAGGGTTCCTGCCGGAACAGGGTGCCCACGCTAGCCTCCTAGGTGTCCAGAAAACTGTGCTGCCGTGGAAGTTACCCAGAGCAGAGGCCACCGCCTCATGGAAACTGCTGCACGCCTCCGCTTCTGCACGGCAGGTCTGGGCCTTACTTCCAGGCATCTGTTCACGCTGGGTGTGCCGTTAGCGACACCGCGTGGTGAGATGCTGACTTTCTCCTCAGGCAGAGTGACTTCGGGTACGAGGTCCTCCAAGTACTCAAAGCACACTGTTTTCTCACGGAAGCTCACACAAGGGCCATGACACAGTCGGACTCACCAGAAATGTTGTCCTGAGGCTGTTCGAGGACTCTGGTAATGTAGCTCTCCTCAAGGAACGTACAGGGTGCTGCCCATCCCTCGGCAGGCACAGAGGGCCTCCGAGGGATCAACCAATGGGTCCCGAAGTGGCTCAGCCGGCCCACGGGGGTCTGGAGGTACTCAGTGAACCTCGAGGGAAAGTGATGTATACCCGAGAGGCCTAGGAGTCCTCAAAAGTGTACTTGCTTTCACATCAAGCATTTAATCGACTAAGAATTCATGGAAACAGCTGCCTGCCTCCCTTTCTGCACGGCTACTAGGGGCCTAACCTGGAGGCAAGTTTTCACGTTGAGATTCCCTTTAGCTCTAGAGCTTGTCAGGCGGACCCCAACCGCGGCCACGGAAGCACCTGGTTCAGACAGAACAGACTCATACTTTTCCGCGAAGCATTCTTACAGGGTTGACAGGCCTGTCAAGAGCAGGGAATGTCAGATAGCTTCAAGGCAGCATGAATGCAGCCTTCAAAATGGGAAAGCAAGGCTAGTTCCCGCAGGCCCCCGTTTCCATGGGCACACTCAGCATACACCCCTGTGGTTTCTAACAAGTCTAAAGCCACACTGGTGACCCTGTGTTTCCACCCCTGAATCAACTTCTCGAAGTAGGGTGTTCTGCATCAAGCGAACTGCCTCAACCAAGGAACGCCGCAGCTGCTCCTCTGGGCCTGTGGCTATCCAAAAGCCTGCAGTGTCACAGGAAGAGCAGGACTTAGTTAAATGGCAGTAAGAACGCACGACGACTATCTCTGGGAGGCACGGTGACTTCAGGCAGGAGCTCCTAGATGGAATGCGAAGCCGAGGGTTACTCGGAGTTCAGCTCAGACCAGGGCAATGCGTAAGACTTCGACGCCATGAGGGAGGTGCCACAACGGTGTTCGTGAACGTGTGCGAGTGCTGAGGAAATTAAGCTGCTCCCAAAGAGAGTGCAGTGCGTTTCCCTACGCTCGGCATACACAGAGGGGCTCTAAAGGGCTACGGGCCCGGATGTTGCTTAGCAGACCCAGGAGGGCCTGGGGGTACTCAGGGTTCCTGCCGGAACAGGGTGCCCACGCTAGCCTCCTAGGTGTCCAGAAAACTGTGCTGCCGTGGAAGTTACCCAGAGCAGAGGCCACCGCCTCATGGAAACTGCTGCACGCCTCCGCTTCTGCACGGCAGGTCTGGGCCTTACTTCCAGGCATCTGTTCACGCTGGGTGTGCCGTTAGCGACACCGCGTGGTGAGATGCTGACTTTCTCCTCAGGCAGAGTGACTTCGGGTACGAGGTCCTCCAAGTACTCAAAGCACACTGTTTTCTCACGGAAGCTCACACAAGGGCCATGACACAGTCGGACTCACCAGAAATGTTGTCCTGAGGCTGTTCGAGGACTCTGGTAATGTAGCTCTCCTCAAGGAACGTACAGGGTGCTGCCCATCCCTCGGCAGGCACAGAGGGCCTCCGAGGGATCAACCAATGGGTCCCAAAGTGGCTCAGCCGGCCCACGGGGGTCTGGAGGTACTCAGTGAACCTCGAGGGAAAGTGATGTATACCCGAGAGGCCTAGGAGTCCTCAAAAGTGTACTTGCTTTCACATCAAGCATTTAATCGACTAAGAATTCATGGAAACAGCTGCCTGCCTCCCTTTCTGCACGGCTACTAGGGGCCTAACCTGGAGGCAAGTTTTCACGTTGAGATTCCCTT
Source organism: Lagenorhynchus albirostris (assembly GCF_949774975.1). NCBI lineage: Eukaryota > Metazoa > Chordata > Mammalia > Artiodactyla > Delphinidae > Lagenorhynchus > Lagenorhynchus albirostris. Next base: position 34,857,049 of record NC_083111.1, on the reverse strand, counting down.
TAGCTCTAGAGCTTGTCAGGCGGACCCCAACCGCGGCCACGGAAGCACCTGGTTCAGACAGAACAGACTCATACTTTTCCGCGAAGCATTCTTACAGGGTTGACAGGCCTGTCAAGAGCAGGGAATGTCAGATAGCTTCAAGGCAGCATGAATGCAGCCTTCAAAATGGGAAAGCAAGGGTAGTTCCCGCAGGCCCCCGTTTCCATGGGCACACTCAGCATACACCCCTGTGGTTTCTAACAAGTCTAAAGCCACACTGGTGACCCTGTGTTTCCACCCCTGAATCAACTTCTCGAAGTAGGGTGTTCTGCATCAAGCGAACTGCCTCAACCAAGGAACGCCGCAGCTGCTCCTCTGGGCCTGTGGCTATCCAAAAGCCTGCAGTGTCACAGGAAGAGCAGGACTTAGTTAAATGGCAGTAAGAACGCACGACGACTATCTCTGGGAGGCACGGTGACTTCAGGCAGGAGCTCCTAGATGGAATGCGAAGCCGAGGGTTACTCGGAGTTCAGCTCAGACCAGGGCAATGCGTAAGACTTCGACGCCATGAGGGAGGTGCCACAACGGTGTTCGTGAACGTGTGCGAGTGCTGAGGAAATTAAGCTGCTCCCAAAGAGAGTGCAGTGCGTTTCCCTACGCTCGGCATACACAGAGGGGCTCTAAAGGGCTACGGGCCCGGATGTTGCTTAGCAGACCCAGGAGGGCCTGGGGGTACTCAGGGTTCCTGCCAGAACAGGGTGCCCACGCTAGCCTCCTAGGTGTCCAGAAAACTGTGCTGCCGTGGAAGTTACCCAGAGCAGAGGCCACCGCCTCATGGAAACTGCTGCACGCCTCCGCTTCTGCACGGCAGGTCTGGGCCTTACTTCCAGGCATCTGTTCACGCTGGGTGTGCCGTTAGCGACACCGCGTGGTGAGATGCTGACTTTCTCCTCAGGCAGAGTGACTTCGGGTACGAGGTCCTCCAAGTACTCAAAGCACACTGTTTTCTCACGGAAGCTCACACAAGGGCCATGACACAGTCGGACTCACCAGAAATGTTGTCCTGAGGCTGTTCGAGGACTCTGGTAATGTAGCTCTCCTCAAGGAACGTACAGGGTGCTGCCCATCCCTCGGCAGGCACAGAGGGCCTCCGAGGGATCAACCAATGGGTCCCGAAGTGGCTCAGCCGGCCCACGGGGGTCTGGAGGTACTCAGTGAACCTCGAGGGAAAGTGATGTATACCCGAGAGGCCTAGGAGTCCTCAAAAGTGTACTTGCTTTCACATCAAGCATTTAATCGACTAAGAATTCATGGAAACAGCTGCCTGCCTCCCTTTCTGCACGGCTACTAGGGGCCTAACCTGGAGGCAAGTTTTCACGTTGAGATTCCCTTTAGCTCTAGAGCTTGTCAGGCGGACCCCAACCGCGGCCACGGAAGCACCTGGTTCAGACAGAACAGACTCATACTTTTCCGCGAAGCATTCTTACAGGGTTGACAGGCCTGTCAAGAGCAGGGAATGTCAGATAGCTTCAAGGCAGCATGAATGCAGCCTTCAAAATGGGAAAGCAAGGCTAGTTCCCGCAGGCCCCCGTTTCCATGGGCACACTCAGCATACACCCCTGTGGTTTCTAACAAGTCTAAAGCCACACTGGTGACCCTGTGTTTCCACCCCTGAATCAACTTCTCGAAGTAGGGTGTTCTGCATCAAGCGAACTGCCTCAACCAAGGAACGCCGCAGCTGCTCCTCTGGGCCTGTGGCTATCCAAAAGCCTGCAGTGTCACAGGAAGAGCAGGACTTAGTTAAATGGCAGTAAGAACGCACGCCGACTATCTCTGGGAGGCACGGTGACTTCAGGCAGGAGCTCCTAGATGGAATGCGAAGCCGAGGGTTACTCGGAGTTCAGCTCAGACCAGGGCAATGCGTAAGACTTCGACGCCATGAGGGAGGTGCCACAACGGTGTTCGTGAACGTGTGCGAGTGCTGAGGAAATTAAGCTGCTCCCAAAGAGAGTGCAGTGCGTTTCCCTACGCTCGGCATACACAGAGGGGCTCTAAAGGGCTACGGGCCCGGATGTTGCTTAGCAGACCCAGGAGGGCCTGGGGGTACTCAGGGTTCCTGCCGGAACAGGGTGCCCACGCTAGCCTCCTAGGTGTCCAGAAAACTGTGCTGCCGTGGAAGTTACCCAGAGCAGAGGCCACCGCCTCATGGAAACTGCTGCACGCCTCCGCTTCTGCACGGCAGGTCTGGGCCTTACTTCCAGGCATCTGTTCACGCTGGGTGTGCCGTTAGCGACACCGCGTGGTGAGATGCTGACTTTCTCCTCAGGCAGAGTGACTTCGGGTACGAGGTCCTCCAAGTACTCAAAGCACACTGTTTTCTCACGGAAGCTCACACAAGGGCCATGACACAGTCGGACTCACCAGAAATGTTGTCCTGAGGCTGTTCGAGGACTCTGGTAATGTAGCTCTCCTCAAGGAACGTACAGGGTGCTGCCCATCCCTCGGCAGGCACAGAGGGCCTCCGAGGGATCAACCAATGGGTCCCGAAGTGGCTCAGCCGGCCCACGGGGGTCTGGAGGTACTCAGTGAACCTCGAGGGAAAGTGATGTATACCCGAGAGGCCTAGGAGTCCTCAAAAGTGTACTTGCTTTCACATCAAGCATTTAATCGACTAAGAATTCATGGAAACAGCTGCCTGCCTCCCTTTCTGCACGGCTACTAGGGGCCTAACCTGGAGGCAAGTTTTCACGTTGAGATTCCCTTTAGCTCTAGAGCTTGTCAGGCGGACCCCAACCGCGGCCACGGAAGCACCTGGTTCAGACAGAACAGACTCATACTTTTCCGCGAAGCATTCTTACAGGGTTGACAGGCCTGTCAAGAGCAGGGAATGTCAGATAGCTTCAAGGCAGCATGAATGCAGCCTTCAAAATGGGAAAGCAAGGCTAGTTCCCGCAGGCCCCCGTTTCCATGGGCACACTCAGCATACACCCCTGTGGTTTCTAACAAGTCTAAAGCCACACTGGTGACCCTGTGTTTCCACCCCTGAATCAACTTCTCGAAGTAGGGTGTTCTGCATCAAGCGAACTGCCTCAACCAAGGAACGCCGCAGCTGCTCCTCTGGGCCTGTGGCTATCCAAAAGCCTGCAGTGTCACAGGAAGAGCAGGACTTAGTTAAATGGCAGTAAGAACGCACGACGACTATCTCTGGGAGGCACGGTGACTTCAGGCAGGAGCTCCTAGATGGAATGCGAAGCCGAGGGTTACTCGGAGTTCAGCTCAGACCAGGGCAATGCGTAAGACTTCGACGCCATGAGGGAGGTGCCACAACGGTGTTCGTGAACGTGTGCGAGTGCTGAGGAAATTAAGCTGCTCCCAAAGAGAGTGCAGTGCGTTTCCCTACGCTCGGCATACACAGAGGGGCTCTAAAGGGCTACGGGCCCGGATGTTGCTTAGCAGACCCAGGAGGGCCTGGGGGTACTCAGGGTTCCTGCCGGAACAGGGTGCCCACGCTAGCCTCCTAGGTGTCCAGAAAACTGTGCTGCCGTGGAAGTTACCCAGAGCAGAGGCCACCGCCTCATGGAAACTGCTGCACGCCTCCGCTTCTGCACGGCAGGTCTGGGCCTTACTTCCAGGCATCTGTTCACGCTGGGTGTGCCGTTAGCGACACCGCGTGGTGAGATGCTGACTTTCTCCTCAGGCAGAGTGACTTCGGGTACGAGGTCCTCCAAGTACTCAAAGCACACTGTTTTCTCACGGAAGCTCACACAAGGGCCATGACACAGTCGGACTCACCAGAAATGTTGTCCTGAGGCTGTTCGAGGACTCTGGTAATGTAGCTCTCCTCAAGGAACGTACAGGGTGCTGCCCATCCCTCGGCAGGCACAGAGGGCCTCCGAGGGATCAACCAATGGGTCCCAAAGTGGCTCAGCCGGCCCACGGGGGTCTGGAGGTACTCAGTGAACCTCGAGGGAAAGTGATGTATACCCGAGAGGCCTAGGAGTCCTCAAAAGTGTACTTGCTTTCACATCAAGCATTTAATCGACTAAGAATTCATGGAAACAGCTGCCTGCCTCCCTTTCTGCACGGCTACTAGGGGCCTAACCTGGAGGCAAGTTTTCACGTTGAGATTCCCTTTAGCTCTAGAGCTTGTCAGGCGGACCCCAACCGCGGCCACGGAAGCACCTGGTTCAGACAGAACAGACTCATACTTTTCCGCGAAGCATTCTTACAGGGTTGACAGGCCTGTCAAGAGCAGGGAATGTCAGATAGCTTCAAGGCAGCATGAATGCAGCCTTCAAAATGGGAAAGCAAGGGTAGTTCCCGCAGGCCCCCGTTTCCATGGGCACACTCAGCATACACCCCTGTGGTTTCTAACAAGTCTAAAGCCACACTGGTGACCCTGTGTTTCCACCCCTGAATCAACTTCTCGAAGTAGGGTGTTCTGCATCAAGCGAACTGCCTCAACCAAGGAACGCCGCAGCTGCTCCTCTGGGCCTGTGGCTATCCAAAAGCCTGCAGTGTCACAGGAAGAGCAGGACTTAGTTAAATGGCAGTAAGAACGCACGACGACTATCTCTGGGAGGCACGGTGACTTCAGGCAGGAGCTCCTAGATGGAATGCGAAGCCGAGGGTTACTCGGAGTTCAGCTCAGACCAGGGCAATGCGTAAGACTTCGACGCCATGAGGGAGGTGCCACAACGGTGTTCGTGAACGTGTGCGAGTGCTGAGGAAATTAAGCTGCTCCCAAAGAGAGTGCAGTGCGTTTCCCTACGCTCGGCATACACAGAGGGGCTCTAAAGGGCTACGGGCCCGGATGTTGCTTAGCAGACCCAGGAGGGCCTGGGGGTACTCAGGGTTCCTGCCAGAACAGGGTGCCCACGCTAGCCTCCTAGGTGTCCAGAAAACTGTGCTGCCGTGGAAGTTACCCAGAGCAGAGGCCACCGCCTCATGGAAACTGCTGCACGCCTCCGCTTCTGCACGGCAGGTCTGGGCCTTACTTCCAGGCATCTGTTCACGCTGGGTGTGCCGTTAGCGACACCGCGTGGTGAGATGCTGACTTTCTCCTCAGGCAGAGTGACTTCGGGTACGAGGTCCTCCAAGTACTCAAAGCACACTGTTTTCTCACGGAAGCTCACACAAGGGCCATGACACAGTCGGACTCACCAGAAATGTTGTCCTGAGGCTGTTCGAGGACTCTGGTAATGTAGCTCTCCTCAAGGAACGTACAGGGTGCTGCCCATCCCTCGGCAGGCACAGAGGGCCTCCGAGGGATCAACCAATGGGTCCCGAAGTGGCTCAGCCGGCCCACGGGGGTCTGGAGGTACTCAGTGAACCTCGAGGGAAAGTGATGTATACCCGAGAGGCCTAGGAGTCCTCAAAAGTGTACTTGCTTTCACATCAAGCATTTAATCGACTAAGAATTCATGGAAACAGCTGCCTGCCTCCCTTTCTGCACGGCTACTAGGGGCCTAACCTGGAGGCAAGTTTTCACGTTGAGATTCCCTTTAGCTCTAGAGCTTGTCAGGCGGACCCCAACCGCGGCCACGGAAGCACCTGGTTCAGACAGAACAGACTCATACTTTTCCGCGAAGCATTCTTACAGGGTTGACAGGCCTGTCAAGAGCAGGGAATGTCAGATAGCTTCAAGGCAGCATGAATGCAGCCTTCAAAATGGGAAAGCAAGGCTAGTTCCCGCAGGCCCCCGTTTCCATGGGCACACTCAGCATACACCCCTGTGGTTTCTAACAAGTCTAAAGCCACACTGGTGACCCTGTGTTTCCACCCCTGAATCAACTTCTCGAAGTAGGGTGTTCTGCATCAAGCGAACTGCCTCAACCAAGGAACGCCGCAGCTGCTCCTCTGGGCCTGTGGCTATCCAAAAGCCTGCAGTGTCACAGGAAGAGCAGGACTTAGTTAAATGGCAGTAAGAACGCACGCCGACTATCTCTGGGAGGCACGGTGACTTCAGGCAGGAGCTCCTAGATGGAATGCGAAGCCGAGGGTTACTCGGAGTTCAGCTCAGACCAGGGCAATGCGTAAGACTTCGACGCCATGAGGGAGGTGCCACAACGGTGTTCGTGAACGTGTGCGAGTGCTGAGGAAATTAAGCTGCTCCCAAAGAGAGTGCAGTGCGTTTCCCTACGCTCGGCATACACAGAGGGGCTCTAAAGGGCTACGGGCCCGGATGTTGCTTAGCAGACCCAGGAGGGCCTGGGGGTACTCAGGGTTCCTGCCGGAACAGGGTGCCCACGCTAGCCTCCTAGGTGTCCAGAAAACTGTGCTGCCGTGGAAGTTACCCAGAGCAGAGGCCACCGCCTCATGGAAACTGCTGCACGCCTCCGCTTCTGCACGGCAGGTCTGGGCCTTACTTCCAGGCATCTGTTCACGCTGGGTGTGCCGTTAGCGACACCGCGTGGTGAGATGCTGACTTTCTCCTCAGGCAGAGTGACTTCGGGTACGAGGTCCTCCAAGTACTCAAAGCACACTGTTTTCTCACGGAAGCTCACACAAGGGCCATGACACAGTCGGACTCACCAGAAATGTTGTCCTGAGGCTGTTCGAGGACTCTGGTAATGTAGCTCTCCTCAAGGAACGTACAGGGTGCTGCCCATCCCTCGGCAGGCACAGAGGGCCTCCGAGGGATCAACCAATGGGTCCCGAAGTGGCTCAGCCGGCCCACGGGGGTCTGGAGGTACTCAGTGAACCTCGAGGGAAAGTGATGTATACCCGAGAGGCCTAGGAGTCCTCAAAAGTGTACTTGCTTTCACATCAAGCATTTAATCGACTAAGAATTCATGGAAACAGCTGCCTGCCTCCCTTTCTGCACGGCTACTAGGGGCCTAACCTGGAGGCAAGTTTTCACGTTGAGATTCCCTTTAGCTCTAGAGCTTGTCAGGCGGACCCCAACCGCGGCCACGGAAGCACCTGGTTCAGACAGAACAGACTCATACTTTTCCGCGAAGCATTCTTACAGGGTTGACAGGCCTGTCAAGAGCAGGGAATGTCAGATAGCTTCAAGGCAGCATGAATGCAGCCTTCAAAATGGGAAAGCAAGGCTAGTTCCCGCAGGCCCCCGTTTCCATGGGCACACTCAGCATACACCCCTGTGGTTTCTAACAAGTCTAAAGCCACACTGGTGACCCTGTGTTTCCACCCCTGAATCAACTTCTCGAAGTAGGGTGTTCTGCATCAAGCGAACTGCCTCAACCAAGGAACGCCGCAGCTGCTCCTCTGGGCCTGTGGCTATCCAAAAGCCTGCAGTGTCACAGGAAGAGCAGGACTTAGTTAAATGGCAGTAAGAACGCACGACGACTATCTCTGGGAGGCACGGTGACTTCAGGCAGGAGCTCCTAGATGGAATGCGAAGCCGAGGGTTACTCGGAGTTCAGCTCAGACCAGGGCAATGCGTAAGACTTCGACGCCATGAGGGAGGTGCCACAACGGTGTTCGTGAACGTGTGCGAGTGCTGAGGAAATTAAGCTGCTCCCAAAGAGAGTGCAGTGCGTTTCCCTACGCTCGGCATACACAGAGGGGCTCTAAAGGGCTACGGGCCCGGATGTTGCTTAGCAGACCCAGGAGGGCCTGGGGGTACTCAGGGTTCCTGCCGGAACAGGGTGCCCACGCTAGCCTCCTAGGTGTCCAGAAAACTGTGCTGCCGTGGAAGTTACCCAGAGCAGAGGCCACCGCCTCATGGAAACTGCTGCACGCCTCCGCTTCTGCACGGCAGGTCTGGGCCTTACTTCCAGGCATCTGTTCACGCTGGGTGTGCCGTTAGCGACACCGCGTGGTGAGATGCTGACTTTCTCCTCAGGCAGAGTGACTTCGGGTACGAGGTCCTCCAAGTACTCAAAGCACACTGTTTTCTCACGGAAGCTCACACAAGGGCCATGACACAGTCGGACTCACCAGAAATGTTGTCCTGAGGCTGTTCGAGGACTCTGGTAATGTAGCTCTCCTCAAGGAACGTACAGGGTGCTGCCCATCCCTCGGCAGGCACAGAGGGCCTCCGAGGGATCAACCAATGGGTCCCGAAGTGGCTCAGCCGGCCCACGGGGGTCTGGAGGTACTCAGTGAACCTCGAGGGAAAGTGATGTATACCCGAGAGGCCTAGGAGTCCTCAAAAGTGTACTTGCTTTCACATCAAGCATTTAATCGACTAAGAATTCATGGAAACAGCTGCCTGCCTCCCTTTCTGCACGGCTACTAGGGGCCTAACCTGGAGGCAAGTTTTCACGTTGAGATTCCCTTTAGCTCTAGAGCTTGTCAGGCGGACCCCAACCGCGGCCACGGAAGCACCTGGTTCAGACAGAACAGACTCATACTTTTCCGCGAAGCATTCTTACAGGGTTGACAGGCCTGTCAAGAGCAGGGAATGTCAGATAGCTTCAAGGCAGCATGAATGCAGCCTTCAAAATGGGAAAGCAAGGGTAGTTCCCGCAGGCCCCCGTTTCCATGGGCACACTCAGCATACACCCCTGTGGTTTCTAACAAGTCTAAAGCCACACTGGTGACCCTGTGTTTCCACCCCTGAATCAACTTCTCGAAGTAGGGTGTTCTGCATCAAGCGAACTGCCTCAACCAAGGAACGCCGCAGCTGCTCCTCTGGGCCTGTGGCTATCCAAAAGCCTGCAGTGTCACAGGAAGAGCAGGACTTAGTTAAATGGCAGTAAGAACGCACGACGACTATCTCTGGGAGGCACGGTGACTTCAGGCAGGAGCTCCTAGATGGAATGCGAAGCCGAGGGTTACTCGGAGTTCAGCTCAGACCAGGGCAATGCGTAAGACTTCGACGCCATGAGGGAGGTGCCACAACGGTGTTCGTGAACGTGTGCGAGTGCTGAGGAAATTAAGCTGCTCCCAAAGAGAGTGCAGTGCGTTTCCCTACGCTCGGCATACACAGAGGGGCTCTAAAGGGCTACGGGCCCGGATGTTGCTTAGCAGACCCAGGAGGGCCTGGGGGTACTCAGGGTTCCTGCCGGAACAGGGTGCCCACGCTAGCCTCCTAGGTGTCCAGAAAACTGTGCTGCCGTGGAAGTTACCCAGAGCAGAGGCCACCGCCTCATGGAAACTGCTGCACGCCTCCGCTTCTGCACGGCAGGTCTGGGCCTTACTTCCAGGCATCTGTTCACGCTGGGTGTGCCGTTAGCGACACCGCGTGGTGAGATGCTGACTTTCTCCTCAGGCAGAGTGACTTCGGGTACGAGGTCCTCCAAGTACTCAAAGCACACTGTTTTCTCACGGAAGCTCACACAAGGGCCATGACACAGTCGGACTCACCAGAAATGTTGTCCTGAGGCTGTTCGAGGACTCTGGTAATGTAGCTCTCCTCAAGGAACGTACAGGGTGCTGCCCATCCCTCGGCAGGCACAGAGGGCCTCCGAGGGATCAACCAATGGGTCCCGAAGTGGCTCAGCCGGCCCACGGGGGTCTGGAGGTACTCAGTGAACCTCGAGGGAAAGTGATGTATACCCGAGAGGCCTAGGAGTCCTCAAAAGTGTACTTGCTTTCACATCAAGCATTTAATCGACTAAGAATTCATGGAAACAGCTGCCTGCCTCCCTTTCTGCACGGCTACTAGGGGCCTAACCTGGAGGCAAGTTTTCACGTTGAGATTCCCTTTAGCTCTAGAGCTTGTCAGGCGGACCCCAACCGCGGCCACGGAAGCACCTGGTTCAGACAGAACAGACTCATACTTTTCCGCGAAGCATTCTTACAGGGTTGACAGGCCTGTCAAGAGCAGGGAATGTCAGATAGCTTCAAGGCAGCATGAATGCAGCCTTCAAAATGGGAAAGCAAGGCTAGTTCCCGCAGGCCCCCGTTTCCATGGGCACACTCAGCATACACCCCTGTGGTTTCTAACAAGTCTAAAGCACACAGGTTCCCCTGTGTTTCTTCCCCTGAATCAACTTCTCGAAGTAGGGTGTTCTGCATCAAGCGAACTGCCTCAACCAAGGAACGCCGCAGCTGCTCCTCTGGGCCTGTGGCTATTCCAAAGCCTGCAGTGTCACAGGAAGAGCAGGACTTACTTAAATGGCAGTAAGAACGCACGCCGACTATCTCTGGGAGGCACGGTGACTTCAGGCAGGAGCTCCTAGATGGAATGCGAAGCCGAGGGTTACTCGGAGTTCAGCTCAGACCAGGGCAATGCGTAAGACTTCGACGCCATGAGGGAGGTGCCACAACGGTGTTCGTGAACGTGTGCGAGTGCTGAGGAAATTAAGCTGCTCCCAAAGAGAGTGCAGTGCGTTTCCCTACGCTCGGCATACACAGAGGGGCTCTAAAGGGCTACGGGCCCGGATGTTGCTTAGCAGACCCAGGAGGGCCTGGGGGTACTCAGGGTTCCTGCCGGAACAGGGTGCCCACGCTAGCCTCCTAGGTGTCCAGAAAACTGTGCTGCCGCGGAAGTTACCCAGAGCAGAGGCCACCGCCTCTTGGAAACTGCTGCACGCCTCCGCTTCTGCACGGCAGGTCTGGGCCTTACTTCCAGGCATCTGTTCAGGCTGGGTATGCCGTTAGCGACACCGCGTGGTGAGATGCTGACTTTCTCCTCAGGCAGAGTGACTTCGGGTACGAGGTCCTCCAAGTACTCAAAGCACACTGTTTTCTCACGGAAGCTCACACAAGGGCCATGACACAGTCGGACTCACCAGAAATGTTGTCCTGAGGCTGTTCGAGGACTCTGGAAATGTAGCTCTCCTCAAGGAACGTACAGGGTGCTGCCCATCCCTCGGCAGGCACAGAGCCCTCCGAGGGATCAACCAACGGGTCTCGAAGTGGCTCAGCAGGCCCACGGGGGTCTGGAGGTAGTCAGTGACCTTGGAGGGAAAGTGATGCATACCCGAGAGGCCTACGAGTCCTCAAAAGTGTACTTCCTTTCACATAAAGCATATAAGCGACTAAGAACTGATGGAAACAGCTGCCTGCCTCCCTTTCTGCACGGCTACTAGGGGCCTAACCTGAAGGCAAGTTTTCACGTTGAGATTCCCTTTAGCTCTAGAGCTTGTCAGGCGGACCCCAACCGCGGCCACGGAAGCACCTGGTTCAGACAGAACAGACTCATACTTTTCCGCGAAGCATTCTTACAGGGTTGACAGGCCTGTCAAGAGCAGGGAATGTCAGGTAGCTTCAAGGCAGCATGAATGCAGCCTTCAAAATGGGAAAGCAAGGCTAGTTCCCGCAGGCCCCCGTTTCCATGGGCACACTCAGCATACACCCCTGTGGTTTCTAACAAGTCTAAAGCACACAGGTTCCCCTGTGTTTCTTCCCCTGAATCAACTTCTCGAAGTAGGGTGTTCTGCATCAAGCGAACTGCCTCAACCAAGGAACGCCGCAGCTGCTCCTCTGGGCCTTTGGCTATTCCAAAGCCTGCAGTGTCACAGGAAGAGCAGGACTTACTTAAATGGCAGTAAGAACGCACGCCGACTATCTCTGGGGGGCACGGTGAATTCAGGCAGGAGCTCCTAGATGGAATGCGAAGCCGAGGGTTACTCGGAGTTCAGCTCAGACCAGGGCAATGCGTAAGACTTCGACGCCATGAGGGAGGTGCCACAACGGTGTTCGTGAACGTGTGCGAGTGCTGAGGAAATTAAGCTGCTCCCAAAGAGAGTGCAGTGCGTTTCCCTACGCTCGGCATACACAGAGGGGCTCTAAAGGGCTACGGGCCCGGATGTTGCTTAGCAGACCCAGGAGGGCCTGGGGGTACTCAGGGTTCCTGCCGGAACAGGGTGCCCACGCTAGCCTCCTAGGTGTCCAGAAAACTGTGCTGCCGCGGAAGTTACCCAGAGCAGAGGCCACCGCCTCTTGGAAACTGCTGCACGCCTCCGCTTCTGCACGGCAAATCAGGGCCTTACTTCCAGGCATCTGTTCACGCTGGGTGTGCCGTTAGCGACACCGCGTGGTGAGATGCTGACTTTCTCCTCAGGCAGAGTGACTTCGGGTACGAGGTCCTCCAAGTACTCAAAGCACACTGTTTTCTCCCGGAAGCTCACACAAGGGCCATGACACAGTCGGACTCACCAGAAATGTTGTCCTGAGGCTGTTCGAGGACTCTGGAAATGTAGCTCTCCTCAAGGAACGTACAGGGTGTTGCCCATCACTCGGCAGGCACAGAGGGCCTCCAAGGGATCAACCAACGGGTCTCGAAGTGGCTCAGCAGGCCCACGGGGGTCTGGAGGTAGTCAGTGACCTTGGAGGGAAAGTGATGCATACCCGAGAGGCCTACGAGTCCTCAAAAGTGTACTTCCTTTCACATAAAGCATATAAGCGACTAAGAACTGATGGAAACAGCTGCCTGCCTCCCTTTCTGCACGGCTACTAGGGGCCTAACCTGGAGGCAAGTTTTCACGTTGAGATTCCCTTTAGCTCTAGAGCTTGTCAGGCGGACCCCAACCGCGGCCACGGAAGCACCTGGTTCAGACAGAACAGACTCATACTTTTCCGCGAAGCATTCTTACAGGGTTGACAGGCCTGTCAAGACCAGGGAATGTCAGGTAGCTTCAAGGCAGCATGAATGCAGCCTTCAAAATGGGAAAGCAAGGCTAGTTCCCGCAGGCCCCCGTTTCCATGGGCACACTCAGCATACACCCCTGTGGTTTCTAACAAATCTAAAGACACACTGGTTCCCCTGTGTTTCTTCCCCTGAATCAACTTCTCGAAGTAGGGTGTTCTGCATCAAGCGAACTGCCTCAACCAAGGAACGCCGCAGCTGCTCCTCTGGGCCTGTGGCTATCCAAAAGCCTGCAGTGTCACAGGAAGAGCAGGACTTAGTTAAATGGCAGTAAGAACGCACGACGACTATCTCTGGGAGGCACGGTGACTTCAGGCAGGAGCTCCTAGATGGAATGCGAAGCCGAGGGTTACTCGGAGTTCAGCTCAGCCCAGGGCAATGCGTAAGACTTCGACGCCATGAGGGAGGTGCCACAACGGTGTTCGTGAACGTGTGCGAGTGCTGAGGAAATTAAGCTGCTCCCAAAGAGAGTGCAGTGCGTTTCCCTACGCTCGGCATACACAGAGGGGCTCTAAAGGGCTACGGGCCCGGATGTTGCTTAGCAGACCCAGGAGGGCCTGGGGGTACTCAGGGTTCCTGCCGGAACAGGGTGCCCACGCTAGCCTCCTAGGTGTCCAGAAAACTGTGCTGCCGTGGAAGTTACCCAGAGCAGAGGCCACCGCCTCTTGGAAACTGCTGCACGCCTCCGCTTCTGCACGGCAGGTCTGGGCCTTACTTCCAGGCATCTGTTCACGCTGGGTGTGCCGTTAGCGACACCGCGTGGTGAGATGCTGACTTTCTCCTCAGGCAGAGTGACTTCGGGTACGAGGTCCTCCAAGTACTCAAAGCACACTGTTTTCTCACGGAAGCTCACACAAGGGCCATGACACAGTCGGACTCACCAGAAATGTTGTCCTGAGGCTGTTCGAGGACTGTGGTAATGTAGCTCTCCTCAAGGAACGTACAGGGTGCTGCCCATCCCTCGGCAGGCACAGAGGGCCCCCGAGGGATCAACCAATGGGTCCCGAAGTGGCTCAGCCGGCCCACGGGGGTCTGGAGGTACTCAGTGAACCTCGAGGGAAAGTGATGTATACCCGAGAGGCCTACGAGTCCTCAAAAGTGTACTTGCTTTCACATCAAGCATTTAATCGACTAAGAATTCATGGAAACAGCTGCCTGCCTCCCTTTCTGCACGGCTACTAGGGGCCTAACCTGGAGGCAAGTTTTCACGTTGAGATTCCCTATAGCGCTAGAGTTTGTCAGGCGGACCACAACCGCAGCCACGGAAGCACCTGGTTTAGACAGAAAAGACTCATAATTTTCCCCGAAGCATTCTTACAGGGTTGACAGGCCTGTCAAGAGCAGGGAATGTCAGGTAGCTTCAAGGCAGCATGAATGCAGCCTTCAAAATGGGAAAGCAAGGCTAGTTCCAGCCGGCCCCCGTTTCCATGGGCACACTCAGCATACACCCCTGTGGTTTCTAACAAATCTAAAGACACACTTGTGACCCTGTGTTTTCACCCCTGAATCAACTTCTCGAAGTAGGGTGTCCTGCATCAAGCGAACTGCCTCAACCAAGGAACGCCGCAGCTGCTCCTCTGGGCCTCTGGCTATTCCAAAGTCTGCAGTGTCACAGGAAGAGCAGGACTTACTTAAATGGTAGTAAGAACGCACGCCGACTATCTCTGGGAGGCACGGTGACTTCAGGCAGGAGCTCCTAGATGGAATGCGAAGCCGAGGGTTACTCGGAGTTCAGCTCAGACCAGGGCAATGCGGAAGACTTCGACGCCATGAGGGAGGTGCCACAACGGTGTTCATGATCCTGTGCGAGTGCTGAGGAAATTAAGCTGCTCCCAAAGAGAGTGCAGTGCGTTTCCCTACGCTCGGCACACAGAAGGGCTCTAAAGGGCTACGGGCCCGGATGTTGCTTAGCAGACCCAGGAGGGCCTGGGGGTACTCAGGGTTCCTGCCGGAACAGGGTGCCCACGCTAGCCTCCTAGGAGTCCAGAAAACTGTGCTGCCGTGGAAGTTACCCAGAGCAGAGGCCACCGCCTCATGGAAACTGCTGCACGCCTCCGCTTCTGCACGGCAGGTCTGGGCCTTACTTCCAGGCATCTGTTCACGCTGGGTGTGCCGTTAGCGACACCGCATGGTGAGATGCTGACTTTCTCCTCAGGCAGAGTGACTTCGGGTACGAGGTCCTCGAAGTATTCAAAGCACACTGTTTTCTCCCGGAAGCTCACACAAGGGCCATGACAAAGTCGGACTCACCAGAAATGTTGTCCTGAGGCTGTTCGAGGACTCTGGAAATGTAGCTCTCCTCAAGGAACGTACAGGGTGTTGCCCATCACTCGGCAGGCACAGAGGGCCTCCAAGGGATCAACCAACGGGTCTCGAATTGGCTCAGCAGGCCAACGGGGGTCTGGAGGTACTCAGTGACCTTGGAGGGAAAGTGATGCATACCCGAGAGGCCTACGAGTCCTCAAAAGTGTACTTCCTTTCACATAAAGCATATAAGCGACTAAGAACTGATGGAAACAGCTGCCTGCCTCCCTTTCTGCACGGCTACTAGGGGCCTAACCTGGAGGCAAGTTTTCACGTTGAGATTCCCTTTAGCTCTAGAGCTTGTCAGGCGGACCCCAACCGCGGCCACGGAAGCACCTGGTTCAGACAGAACAGACTCATACTTTTCCGCGAAGCATTCTTACAGGGTTGACAGGCCTGTCAAGAGCAGGGAATGTCAGGTAGCTTCAAGGCAGCATGAATGCAGCCTTCAAAATGGGAAAGCAAGGGTAGTTCCCGCAGGCCCCCGTTTCCATGGGCACACTCAGCATACACCCCTGTGGTTTCTAACAAGTCTAAAGCCACACTGGTGACCCTGTGTTTCCACCCCTGAATCAACTTCTCGAAGTAGGGTGTTCTGCATCAAGCGAACTGCCTCAACCAAGGAACGCCGCAGCTGCTCCTCTGGGCCTGTGGCTATCCAAAAGCCTGCAGTGTCACAGGAAGAGCAGGACTTAGTTAAATGGCAGTAAGAACGCACGACGACTATCTCTGGGAGGCACGGTGACTTCAGGCAGGAGCTCCTAGATGGAATGCGAAGCCGAGGGTTACTCGGAGTTCAGCTCAGACCAGGGCAATGCGTAAGACTTCGACACCATGAGGGAGGTGCCACAACGGTGTTCGTGAACGTGTGCGAGTGCTGAGGAAATTAAGCTGCTCCCAAAGAGAGTGCAGTGCGTTTCCCTACGCTCGGCATACACAGAGGGGCTCTAAAGGGCTACGGGCCCAGATGTTGCTTAGCAGACCCAGGAGGGCCTGGGGGTACTCAGGGTTCCTGCCGGAACAGGGTGCCCACGCTAGCCTCCTAGGTGTCCAGAAAACTGTGCTGCCGTGGAAGTTACCCAGAGCAGAGGCCACCGCCTCATGGAAACTGCTGCACGCCTCCGCTTCTGCACGGCAGGTCTGGGCCTTACTTCCAGGCATCTGTTCACGCTGGGTGTGCCGTTAGCGACACCGCGTGGTGAGATGCTGACTTTCTCCTCAGGCAGAGTGACTTCGGGTACGAGGTCCTCCAAGTACTCAAAGCACACTGTTTTCTCCCGGAAGCTCACACAAGGGCCATGACACAGTCGGACTCACCAGAATTGTTGTCCTGAGGCTGTTCGAGGACTCTGGTAATGTAGCTCTCCTCAAGGAACGTACAGGGTGCTGCCCATCCCTCGGCAGGCACAGAGGGCCTCCGAGGGATCAACCAATGGGTCCCGAAGTGGCTCAGCCGGCCCACGGGGGTCTGGAGGTACTCAGTGAACCTCGAGGGAAAGTGATGTATACCCGAGAGGCCTAGGAGTCCTCAAAAGTGTACTTGCTTTCACATCAAGCATTTAATCGACTAAGAATTCATGGAAACAGCTGCCTGCCTCCCTTTCTGCACGGCTACTAGGGGCCTAACCTGGAGGCAAGTTTTCACGTTGAGATTCCCTATAGCGCTAGAGTTTGTCAGGCGGACCACAACCGCGGCCACGGAAGCACCTGGTTTAGACAGAAAAGACTCATAATTTTCCCCGAAGCATTCTTACAGGGTTGACAGGCCTGTCAAGAGCAGGGAATGTCAGATAGCTTCAAGGCAGCATGAATGCAGCCTTCAAAATGGGAAAGCAAGGGTAGTTCCCGCAGGCCCCCGTTTCCATGGGCACACTCAGCATACACCCCTGTGGTTTCTAACAAGTCTAAAGCCACACTGGTGACCCTGTGTTTCCACCCCTGAATCAACTTCTCGAAGTAGGGTGTTCTGCATCAAGCGAACTGCCTCAACCAAGGAACGCCGAGCTGCTCCTCTGGGCCTGTGGCTATCCAAAAGCCTGCAGTGTCACAGGAAGAGCAGGACTTAGTTAAATGGCAGTAAAAACGCACGCCGACTATCTCTGGGAGGCACGGTGACTTCAGGCAGGAGCTCCTAGATGG
This sequence comes from Lagenorhynchus albirostris, assembly GCF_949774975.1. Classification (NCBI taxonomy): domain Eukaryota; kingdom Metazoa; phylum Chordata; class Mammalia; order Artiodactyla; family Delphinidae; genus Lagenorhynchus; species Lagenorhynchus albirostris. The sequence continues at coordinate 34,840,122 of NC_083111.1, read as the reverse complement.
AATGCGAAGCCGAGGGTTACTCGGAGTTCAGCTCAGACCAGGGCAATGCGTAAGACTTCGACGCCATGAGGGAGGTGCCACAACGGTGCTCGTGAACGTGTGCGAGTGCTGAGGAAATTAAGCTGCTCCCAAAGAGAGTGCAGTGCGTTTCCCTACGCTCGGCATACACAGAGGGGCTCTAAAGGGCTACGGGCCCGGATGTTGCTTAGCAGACCCAGGAGGGCCTGGGGGTACTCAGGGTTCCTGCCGGAACAGGGTGCCCACGCTAGCCTCCTAGGTGTCCAGAAAACTGTGCTGCCGCGGAAGTTACCCAGAGCAGAGGCCACCGCCTCTTGGAAACTGCTGCACGCCTCCGCTTCTGCACGGCAGGTCTGGGCCTTACTTCCAGGCATCTGTTCAGGCTGGGTATGCCGTTAGCGACACCGCGTGGTGAGATGCTGACTTTCTCCTCAGGCAGAGTGACTTCGGGTACGAGGTCCTCCAAGTACTCAAAGCACACTGTTTTCTCACGGAAGCTCACACAAGGGCCATGACACAGTTGGACTCACCAGAAATGTTGTCCTGAGGCTGTTCGAGGACTCTGGTAATGTAGCTCTCCTCAAGGAACGTACAGGGTGCTGCCCATCCCTCGGCAGGCACAGAGCCCTCCGAGGGATCAACCAACGGGTCTCGAAGTGGCTCAGCAGGCCCACGGGGGTCTGGAGGTAGTCAGTGACCTTGGAGGGAAAGTGATGCATACCCGAGAGGCCTACGAGTCCTCAAAAGTGTACTTCCTTTCACATAAAGCATATAAGCGACTAAGAACTGATGGAAACAGCTGCCTGCCTCCCTTTCTGCACGGCTACTAGGGGCCTAACCTGAAGGCAAGTTTTCACGTTGAGATTCCCTTTAGCTCTAGAGCCTGTCAGGCGGACCCCAACCGCGGCCACGGAAGCACCTGGTTCAGACAGAACAGACTCATACTTTTCCGCGAAGCATTCTTACAGGGTTGACAGGCCTGTCAAGAGCAGGGAATGTCAGGTAGCTTCAAGGCAGCATGAATGCAGCCTTCAAAATGGGAAAGCAAGGCTAGTTCCCGCAGGCCCCCGTTTCCATGGGCACACTCAGCATACACCCCTGTGGTTTCTAACAAATCTAAAGCCACACTGGTGACCCTGTGTTTCTTCCCCTGAATCAAATTCTCGAAGTAGGGTGTTCTGCATCAAGCGAACTGCCTCAACCAAGGAACGCCGCAGCTGCTCCTCTGGGTCTGTGGCTATTCCAAAGCCTGCAGTGTCACAGGAAGAGCAGGACTTACTTAAATGGCAGTAAGAACGCACGCCGACTATATCTGGGAGGCACGGTGACTTCAGGCAGGAGCTCCTAGATGGAATGCGAAGCCGAGGGTTACTCGGAGTTCAGCTCAGACCAGGGCAATGCGTAAGACTTCGACGCCATGAGGGAGGTGCCACAACGGTGCTCGTGAACGTGTGCGAGTGCTGAGGAAATTAAGCTGCTCCCAAAGAGAGTGCAGTGCGTTTCCCTACGCTCGGCATACACAGAGGGGCTCTAAAGGGCTACGGGCCCGGATGTTGCTTAGCAGACCCAGGAGGGCCTGGGGGTACTCAGGGTTCCTGCCGGAACAGGGTGCCCACGCTAGCCTCCTAGGTGTCCAGAAAACTGTGCTGCCGCGGAAGTTACCCAGAGCAGAGGCCACCGCCTCTTGGAAACTGCTGCACGCCTCCGCTTCTGCACGGCAGGTCTGGGCCTTACTTCCAGGCATCTGTTCAGGCTGGGTATGCCGTTAGCGACACCGCGTGGTGAGATGCTGACTTTCTCCTCAGGCAGAGTGACTTCGGGTACGAGGTCCTCCAAGTACTCAAAGCACACTGTTTTCTCACGGAAGCTCACACAAGGGCCATGACACAGTTGGACTCACCAGAAATGTTGTCCTGAGGCTGTTCGAGGACTCTGGTAATGTAGCTCTCCTCAAGGAACGTACAGGGTGCTGCCCATCCCTCGGCAGGCACAGAGCCCTCCGAGGGATCAACCAACGGGTCTCGAAGTGGCTCAGCAGGCCCACGGGGGTCTGGAGGTAGTCAGTGACCTTGGAGGGAAAGTGATGCATACCCGAGAGGCCTACGAGTCCTCAAAAGTGTACTTCCTTTCACATAAAGCATATAAGCGACTAAGAACTGATGGAAACAGCTGCCTGCCTCCCTTTCTGCACGGCTACTAGGGGCCTAACCTGAAGGCAAGTTTTCACGTTGAGATTCCCTTTAGCTCTAGAGCCTGTCAGGCGGACCCCAACCGCGGCCACGGAAGCACCTGGTTCAGACAGAACAGACTCATACTTTTCCGCGAAGCATTCTTACAGGGTTGACAGGCCTGTCAAGAGCAGGGAATGTCAGGTAGCTTCAAGGCAGCATGAATGCAGCCTTCAAAATGGGAAAGCAAGGCTAGTTCCCGCAGGCCCCCGTTTCCATGGGCACACTCAGCATACACCCCTGTGGTTTCTAACAAATCTAAAGCCACACTGGTGACCCTGTGTTTCTTCCCCTGAATCAAATTCTCGAAGTAGGGTGTTCTGCATCAAGCGAACTGCCTCAACCAAGGAACGCCGCAGCTGCTCCTCTGGGTCTGTGGCTATTCCAAAGCCTGCAGTGTCACAGGAAGAGCAGGACTTACTTAAATGGCAGTAAGAACGCACGCCGACTATATCTGGGAGGCACGGTGACTTCAGGCAGGAGCTCCTAGATGGAATGCGAAGCCGAGGGTTACTCGGAGTTCAGCTCAGACCAGGGCAATGCGTAAGACTTCGACGCCATGAGGGAGGTGCCACAACGGTGTTCGTGAACGTGTGCGAGTGCTGAGGAAATTAAGCTGCTCCCAAAGAGAGTGCAGTGCGTTTCCCTACGCTCGGCATACACAGAGGGGCTCTAAAGGGCTACGGGCCCGGATGTTGCTTAGCAGACCCAGGAGGGCCTGGGGGTACTCAGGGTTCCTGCCGGAACAGGGTGCCCACGCTAGCCTCCTAGGTGTCCAGAAAACTGTGCTGCCGTGGAAGTTACCCAGAGCAGAGGCCACCGCCTCATGGAAACTGCTGCACGCCTCCGCTTCTGCACGGCAGGTCTGGGCCTTACTTCCAGGCATCTGTTCACGCTGGGTGTGCCGTTAGCGACACCGCGTGGTGAGATGCTGACTTTCTCCTCAGGCAGAGTGACTTCGGGTACGAGGTCCTCCAAGTACTCAAAGCACACTGTTTTCTCCCGGAAGCTCACACAAGGGCCATGACACAGTCGGACTCACCAGAAATGTTGTCCTGAGGCTGTTCGAGGACTCTGGTAATGTAGCTCTCCTCAAGGAACGTACAGGGTGCTGCCCATCCCTCGGCAGGCACAGAGGGCCTCCGAGGGATCAACCAATGGGTCCCGAAGTGGCTCAGCCGGCCCACGGGGGTCTGGAGGTACTCAGTGAACCTCGAGGGAAAGTGATGTATACCCGAGAGGCCTAGGAGTCCTCAAAAGTGTACTTGCTTTCACATCAAGCATTTAATCGACTAAGAATTCATGGAAACAGCTGCCTGCCTCCCTTTCTGCACGGCTACTAGGGGCCTAACCTGGAGGCAAGTTTTCACGTTGAGATTCCCTTTAGCTCTAGAGCCTGTCAGGCGGACCACAACCGCGGCCACGGAAGCACCTGGTTCAGACAGAACAGACTCATACTTTTCCGCGAAGCATTCTTACAGGGTTGACAGGCCTGTCAAGAGCAGGGAATGTCAGATAGCTTCAAGGCAGCATGAATGCAGCCTTCAAAATGGGAAAGCAAGGGTAGTTCCCGCAGGCCCCCGTTTCCATGGGCACACTCAGCATACACCCCTGTGGTTTCTAACAAGTCTAAAGCCACACTGGTGACCCTGTGTTTCCACCCCTGAATCAACTTCTCGAAGTAGGGTGTTCTGCATCAAGCGAACTGCCTCAACCAAGGAACGCCGCAGCTGCTCCTCTGGGCCTGTGGCTATCCAAAAGCCTGCAGTGTCACAGGAAGAGCAGGACTTACTTAAATGGCAGTAAGAACGCACGCCGACTATCTCTGGGAGGCACGGTGACTTCAGGCAGGAGCTCCTAGATGGAATGCGAAGCCGAGGGTTACTCGGAGTTCAGCTCAGACCAGGGCAATGCGTAAGACTTCGACGCCATGAGGGAGGTGCCACAACGGTGTTCGTGAACGTGTGCGAGTGCTGAGGAAATTAAGCTGCTCCCAAAGAGAGTGCAGTGCGTTTCCCTACGCTCGGCATACACAGAGGGGCTCTAAAGGGCTACGGGCCCGGATGTTGCTTAGCAGACCCAGGAGGGCCTGGGGGTACTCAGGGTTCCTGCCGGAACAGGGTGCCCACGCTAGCCTCCTAGGTGTCCAGAAAACTGTGCTGCCGTGGAAGTTACCCAGAGCAGAGGCCACCGCCTCATGGAAACTGCTGCACGCCTCCGCTTCTGCACGGCAGGTCTGGGCCTTACTTCCAGGCATCTGTTCACGCTGGGTGTGCCGTTAGCGACACCGCGTGGTGAGATGCTGACTTTCTCCTCAGGCAGAGTGACTTCGGGTACGAGGTCCTCCAAGTACTCAAAGCACACTGTTTTCTCACGGAAGCTCACACAAGGGCCATGACACAGTCGGACTCACCAGAAATGTTGTCCTGAGGCTGTTCGAGGACTCTGGTAATGTAGCTCTCCTCAAGGAACGTACAGGGTGCTGCCCATCCCTCGGCAGGCACAGAGGGCCTCCGAGGGATCAACCAATGGGTCCCGAAGTGGCTCAGCCGGCCCACGGGGGTCTGGAGGTACTCAGTGAACCTCGAGGGAAAGTGATGTATACCCGAGAGGCCTAGGAGTCCTCAAAAGTGTACTTGCTTTCACATCAAGCATTTAATCGACTAAGAATTCATGGAAACAGCTGCCTGCCTCCCTTTCTGCACGGCTACTAGGGGCCTAACCTGGAGGCAAGTTTTCACGTTGAGATTCCCTTTAGCTCTAGAGCTTGTCAGGCGGACCCCAACCGCGGCCACGGAAGCACCTGGTTCAGACAGAACAGACTCATACTTTTCCGCGAAGCATTCTTACAGGGTTGACAGGCCTGTCAAGAGCAGGGAATGTCAGATAGCTTCAAGGCAGCATGAATGCAGCCTTCAAAATGGTAAAGCAAGGGTAGTTCCCGCAGGCCCCCGTTTCCATGGGCACACTCAGCATACACCCCTGTGGTTTCTAACAAGTCTAAAGCCACACTGGTGACCCTGTGTTTCCACCCCTGAATCAACTTCTCGAAGTAGGGTGTTCTGCATCAAGCGAACTGCCTCAACCAAGGAACGCCGCAGCTGCTCCTCTGGGCCTGTGGCTATCCAAAAGCCTGCAGTGTCACAGGAAGAGCAGGACTTAGTTAAATGGCAGTAAGAACGCACGACGACTATCTCTGGGAGGCACGGTGACTTCAGGCAGGAGCTCCTAGATGGAATGCGAAGCCGAGGGTTACTCGGAGTTCAGCTCAGACCAGGGCAATGCGTAAGACTTCGACGCCATGAGGGAGGTGCCACAACGGTGTTCGTGAACGTGTGCGAGTGCTGAGGAAATTAAGCTGCTCCCAAAGAGAGTGCAGTGCGTTTCCCTACGCTCGGCATACACAGAGGGGCTCTAAAGGGCTACGGGCCCGGATGTTGCTTAGCAGACCCAGGAGGGCCTGGGGGTACTCAGGGTTCCTGCCGGAACAGGGTGCCCACGCTAGCCTCCTAGGTGTCCAGAAAACTGTGCTGCCGTGGAAGTTACCCAGAGCAGAGGCCACCGCCTCATGGAAACTGCTGCACGCCTCCGCTTCTGCACGGCAGGTCTGGGCCTTACTTCCAGGCATCTGTTCACGCTGGGTGTGCCGTTAGCGACACCGCGTGGTGAGATGCTGACTTTCTCCTCAGGCAGAGTGACTTCGGGTACGAGGTCCTCCAAGTACTCAAAGCACACTGTTTTCTCCCGGAAGCTCACACAAGGGCCATGACACAGTCGGACTCACCAGAAATGTTGTCCTGAGGCTGTTCGAGGACTCTGGTAATGTAGCTCTCCTCAAGGAACGTACAGGGTGCTGCCCATCCCTCGGCAGGCACAGAGGGCCTCCGAGGGATCAACCAATGGGTCCCGAAGTGGCTCAGCAGGCCCACGGGGGTCTGGAGGTACTCAGTGAACCTCGAGGGAAAGTGATGTATACCCGAGAGGCCTAGGAGTCCTCAAAAGTGTACTTGCTTTCACATCAAGCATTTAATCGACTAAGAATTCATGGAAACAGCTGCCTGCCTCCCTTTCTGCACGGCTACTAGGGGCCTAACCTGGAGGCAAGTTTTCACGTTGAGATTCCCTTTAGCTCTAGAGCTTGTCAGGCGGACCCCAACCGCGGCCACGGAAGCACCTGGTTCAGACAGAACAGACTCATACTTTTCCGCGAAGCATTCTTACAGGGTTGACAGGCCTGTCAAGAGCAGGGAATGTCAGATAGCTTCAAGGCAGCATGAATGCAGCCTTCAAAATGGGAAAGCAAGGCTAGTTCCCGCAGGCCCCCGTTTCCATGGGCACACTCAGCATACACCCCTGTGGTTTCTAACAAGTCTAAAGCCACACTGGTGACCCTGTGTTTCCACCCCTGAATCAACTTCTCGAAGTAGGGTGTTCTGCATCAAGCGAACTGCCTCAACCAAGGAACGCCGCAGCTGCTCCTCTGGGCCTGTGGCTATCCAAAAGCCTGCAGTGTCACAGGAAGAGCAGGACTTAGTTAAATGGCAGTAAGAACGCACGACGACTATCTCTGGGAGGCACGGTGACTTCAGGCAGGAGCTCCTAGATGGAATGCGAAGCCGAGGGTTACTCGGAGTTCAGCTCAGACCAGGGCAATGCGTAAGACTTCGACGCCATGAGGGAGGTGCCACAACGGTGTTCGTGAACGTGTGCGAGTGCTGAGGAAATTAAGCTGCTCCCAAAGAGAGTGCAGTGCGTTTCCCTACGCTCGGCATACACAGAGGGGCTCTAAAGGGCTACGGGCCCGGATGTTGCTTAGCAGACCCAGGAGGGCCTGGGGGTACTCAGGGTTCCTGCCGGAACAGGGTGCCCACGCTAGCCTCCTAGGTGTCCAGAAAACTGTGCTGCCGTGGAAGTTACCCAGAGCAGAGGCCACCGCCTCATGGAAACTGCTGCACGCCTCCGCTTCTGCACGGCAGGTCTGGGCCTTACTTCCAGGCATCTGTTCACGCTGGGTGTGCCGTTAGCGACACCGCGTGGTGAGATGCTGACTTTCTCCTCAGGCAGAGTGACTTCGGGTACGAGGTCCTCCAAGTACTCAAAGCACACTGTTTTCTCCCGGAAGCTCACACAAGGGCCATGACACAGTCGGACTCACCAGAAATGTTGTCCTGAGGCTGTTCGAGGACTCTGGTAATGTAGCTCTCCTCAAGGAACGTACAGGGTGCTGCCCATCCCTCGGCAGGCACAGAGGGCCTCCGAGGGATCAACCAATGGGTCCCGAAGTGGCTCAGCCGGCCCACGGGGGTCTGGAGGTACTCAGTGAACCTCGAGGGAAAGTGATGTATACCCGAGAGGCCTAGGAGTCCTCAAAAGTGTACTTGCTTTCACATCAAGCATTTAATCGACTAAGAATTCATGGAAACAGCTGCCTGCCTCCCTTTCTGCACGGCTACTAGGGGCCTAACCTGGAGGCAAGTTTTCACGTTGAGATTCCCTTTAGCTCTAGAGCTTGTCAGGCGGACCCCAACCGCGGCCACGGAAGCACCTGGTTCAGACAGAACAGACTCATACTTTTCCGCGAAGCATTCTTACAGGGTTGACAGGCCTGTCAAGAGCAGGGAATGTCAGATAGCTTCAAGGCAGCATGAATGCAGCCTTCAAAATGGGAAAGCAAGGGTAGTTCCCGCAGGCCCCCGTTTCCATGGGCACACTCAGCATACACCCCTGTGGTTTCTAACAAGTCTAAAGCCACACTGGTGACCCTGTGTTTCCACCCCTGAATCAACTTCTCGAAGTAGGGTGTTCTGCATCAAGCGAACTGCCTCAACCAAGGAACGCCGCAGCTGCTCCTCTGGGCCTGTGGCTATCCAAAAGCCTGCAGTGTCACAGGAAGAGCAGGACTTAGTTAAATGGCAGTAAGAACGCACGACGACTATCTCTGGGAGGCACGGTGACTTCAGGCAGGAGCTCCTAGATGGAATGCGAAGCCGAGGGTTACTCGGAGTTCAGCTCAGACCAGGGCAATGCGTAAGACTTCGACGCCATGAGGGAGGTGCCACAACGGTGTTCGTGAACGTGTGCGAGTGCTGAGGAAATTAAGCTGCTCCCAAAGAGAGTGCAGTGCGTTTCCCTACGCTCGGCATACACAGAGGGGCTCTAAAGGGCTACGGGCCCGGATGTTGCTTAGCAGACCCAGGAGGGCCTGGGGGTACTCAGGGTTCCTGCTGGAACAGGGTGCCCACGCTAGCCTCCTAGGTGTCCAGAAAACTGTGCTGCCGTGGAAGTTACCCAGAGCAGAGGCCACCGCCTCATGGAAACTGCTGCACGCCTCCGCTTCTGCACGGCAGGTCTGGGCCTTACTTCCAGGCATCTGTTCACGCTGAGTGTGCCGTTAGCGACACCGCGTGGTGAGATGCTGACTTTCTCCTCAGGCAGAGTGACTTCGGGTACGAGGTCCTCCAAGTACTCAAAGCACACTGTTTTCTCACGGAAGCTCACACAAGGGCCATGACACAGTCGGACTCACCAGAAATGTTGTCCTGAGGCTGTTCGAGGACTCTGGTAATGTAGCTCTCCTCAAGGAACGTACAGGGTGCTGCCCATCCCTCGGCAGGCACAGAGGGCCTCCGAGGGATCAACCAATGGGTCCCGAAGTGGCTCAGCCGGCCCACGGGGGTCTGGAGGTACTCAGTGAACCTCGAGGGAAAGTGATGTATACCCGAGAGGCCTAGGAGTCCTCAAAAGTGTACTTGCTTTCACATCAAGCATTTAATCGACTAAGAATTCATGGAAACAGCTGCCTGCCTCCCTTTCTGCACGGCTACTAGGGGCCTAACCTGGAGGCAAGTTTTCACGTTGAGATTCCCTATAGCGCTAGAGTTTGTCAGGTGGACCACAACCGCGGCCACGGAAGCACCTGGTTTAGACAGAAAAGACTCATAATTTTCCCCGAAGCATTCTTACAGGGTTGACAGGCCTGTCAAGAGCAGGGAATGTCAGATAGCTTCAAGGCAGCATGAATGCAGCCTTCAAAATGGGAAAGCAAGGGTAGTTCCCGCAGCCCCCCTTTCCATGGGCACACTCAGCATACACCCCTGTGGTTTCTAACAAGTCTAAAGCCACACTGGTGACCCTGTGTTTCCACCCCTGAATCAACTTCTCGAAGTAGGGTGTTCTGCATCAAGCGAACTGCCTCAACCAAGGAACGCCGCAGCTGCTCTTCTGGGCCTGTGGCTATCCAAAAGCCTGCAGTGTCACAGGAAGAGCAGGACTTAGTTAAATGGCAGTAAGAACGCACGACGACTATCTCTGGGAGGCACGGTGACTTCAGGCAGGAGCTCCTAGACGGAATGCGAAGCCGAGGGTTACTCGGAGTTCAGCTCAGACCAGGGCAATGCGTAAGACTTCGACGCCATGAGGGAGGTGCCACAACGGTGCTCGTGAACGTGTGCGAGTGCTGAGGAAATTAAGCTGCTCCCAAAGAGAGTGCAGTGCGTTTCCCTACGCTCGGCATACACAGAGGGGCTCTAAAGGGCTACGGGCCCGGATGTTGCTTAGCAGACCCAGGAGGGCCTGGGGGTACTCAGGGTTCCTGCCGGAACAGGGTGCCCACGCTAGCCTCCTAGGTGTCCAGAAAACTGTGCTGCCGCAGAAGTTACCCAGAGCAGAGGCCACCGCCTCTTGGAAACTGCTGCACGCCTCCGCTTCTGCACGGCAGGTCTGGGCCTTACTTCCAGGCATCTGTTCAGGCTGGGTATGCCGTTAGCGACACCGCGTGGTGAGATGCTGACTTTCTCCTCAGGCAGAGTGACTTCGGGTACGAGGTCCTCCAAGTACTCAAAGCACACTGTTTTCTCACGGAAGCTCACACAAGGGCCATGACACAGTTGGACTCACCAGAAATGTTGTCCTGAGGCTGTTCGAGGACTCTGGAAATGTAGCTCTCCTCAAGGAACGTACAGGGTGCTGCCCATCCCTCGGCAGGCACAGAGCCCTCCGAGGGATCAACCAACGGGTCTCGAAGTGGCTCAGCAGGCCCACGGGGGTCTGGAGGTAGTCAGTGACCTTGGAGGGAAAGTGATGCATACCCGAGAGGCCTACGAGTCCTCAAAAGTGTACTTGCTTTCACATAAAGCATATAAGCGACTAAGAACTGATGGAAACAGCTGCCTGCCTCCCTTTCTGCACGGCTACTAGGGGCCTAACCTGAAGGCAAGTTTTCACGTTGAGATTCCATTTAGCTCTAGAGCCTGTCAGGCGGACCCCAACCTCGGCCACGGAAGCACCTGGTTCAGACAGAACAGACTCATACTTTTCCGCGAAGCATTCTTACAGGGTTGACAGGCCTGTCAAGAGCAGGGAATGTCAGGTAGCTTCAAGGCAGCATGAATGCAGCCTTCAAAATGGGAAATCAAGGGTAGTTCCCGCAGGCCCCCGTTTCCATGGGCACACTCAGCATACACCCCTGTGGTTTCTAACAAATCTAAAGACACACTGGTGACCCTGTGTTTCTTCCCCTGAATCAACCTCTCGAAGTAGGGTGTTCTGCATCAAGCGAACTGCCTCAACCAAGGAACGCCGCAGCTGCTCCTCTGGGTCTGTGGCTATTCCAAAGCCTGCAGTGTCACAGGAAGAGCAGGACTTACTTAAATGGCAGTAAGAACGCACGCCGACTATCTCTGGGAGGCACGGTGACTTCAGGCAGGAGCTCCTAGATGGAATGCGAAGCCGAGGGTTACTCGGAGTTCAGCTCAGACCAGGGCAATGCGTAAGACTTCGACGCCATGAGGGAGGTGCCACAACGGTGTTCGTGAACGTGTGCGAGTGCTGAGGAAATTAAGCTGCTCCCAAAGAGAGTGCAGTGCGTTTCCCTACGCTCGGCATACACAGAGGGGCTCTAAAGGGCTACGGGCCCGGATGTTGCTTAGCAGACCCAGGAGGGCCTGGGGGTACTCAGGGTTCCTGCCGGAACAGGGTGCCCACGCTAGCCTCCTAGGTGTCCAGAAAACTGTGCTGCCGTGGAAGTTACCCAGAGCAGAGGCCACCGCCTCATGGAAACTGCTGCACGCCTCCGCTTCTGCACGGCAGGTCTGGGCCTTACTTCCAGGCATCTGTTCACGCTGGGTGTGCCGTTAGCGACACCGCGTGGTGAGATGCTGACTTTCTCCTCAGGCAGAGTGACTTCGGGTACGAGGTCCTCCAAGTACTCAAAGCACACTGTTTTCTCCCGGAAGCTCACACAAGGGCCATGACACAGTCGGACTCACCAGAAATGTTGTCCTGAGGCTGTTCGAGGACTCTGGTAATGTAGCTCTCCTCAAGGAACGTACAGGGTGCTGCCCATCCCTCGGCAGGCACAGAGGGCCTCCGAGGGATCAACCAATGGGTCCCGAAGTGGCTCAGCCGGCCCACGGGGGTCTGGAGGTACTCAGTGAACCTCGAGGGAAAGTGATGTATACCCGAGAGGCCTAGGAGTCCTCAAAAGTGTACTTGCTTTCACATCAAGCATTTAATCGACTAAGAATTCATGGAAACAGCTGCCTGCCTCCCTTTCTGCACGGCTACTAGGGGCCTAACCTGGAGGCAAGTTTTCACGTTGAGATTCCCTTTAGCTCTAGAGCTTGTCAGGCGGACCCCAACCGCGGCCACGGAAGCACCTGGTTCAGACAGAACAGACTCATACTTTTCCGCGAAGCATTCTTACAGGGTTGACAGGCCTGTCAAGAGCAGGGAATGTCAGATAGCTTCAAGGCAGCATGAATGCAGCCTTCAAAATGGGAAATCAAGGGTAGTTCCCGCAGGCCCCCGTTTCCATGGGCACACTCAGCATACACCCCTGTGGTTTCTAACAAGTCTAAAGCCACACTGGTGACCCTGTGTTTCCACCCCTGAATCAACTTCTCGAAGTAGGGTGTTCTGCATCAAGCGAACTGCCTCAACCAAGGAACGCCGCAGCTGCTCCTCTGGGCCTGTGGCTATCCAAAAGCCTGCAGTGTCACAGGAAGAGCAGGACTTACTTAAATGGCAGTAAGAACGCACGCCGACTATCTCTGGGAGGCACGGTGACTTCAGGCAGGAGCTCCTAGATGGAATGCGAAGCCGAGGGTTACTCGGAGTTCAGCTCAGACCAGGGCAATGCGTAAGACTTCGACGCCATGAGGGAGGTGCCACAACGGTGTTCGTGAACGTGTGCGAGTGCTGAGGAAATTAAGCTGCTCCCAAAGAGAGTGCAGTGCGTTTCCCTACGCTCGGCATACACAGAGGGGCTCTAAAGGGCTACGGGCCCGGATGTTGCTTAGCAGACCCAGGAGGGCCTGGGGGTACTCAGGGTTCCTGCCGGAACAGGGTGCCCACGCTAGCCTCCTAGGTGTCCAGAAAACTGTGCTGCCGTGGAAGTTACCCAGAGCAGAGGCCACCGCCTCATGGAAACTGCTGCACGCCTCCGCTTCTGCACGGCAGGTCTGGGCCTTACTTCCAGGCATCTGTTCACGCTGGGTGTGCCGTTAGCGACACCGCGTGGTGAGATGCTGACTTTCTCCTCAGGCAGAGTGACTTCGGGTACGAGGTCCTCCAAGTACTCAAAGCACACTGTTTTCTCACGGAAGCTCACACAAGGGCCATGACACAGTCGGACTCACCAGAAATGTTGTCCTGAGGCTGTTCGAGGACTCTGGTAATGTAGCTCTCCTCAAGGAACGTACAGGGTGCTGCCCATCCCTCGGCAGGCACAGAGGGCCTCCGAGGGATCAACCAATGGGTCCCGAAGTGGCTCAGCCGGCCCACGGGGGTCTGGAGGTACTCAGTGAACCTCGAGGGAAAGTGATGTATACCCGAGAGGCCTAGGAGTCCTCAAAAGTGTACTTGCTTTCACATCAAGCATTTAATCGACTAAGAATTCATGGAAACAGCTGCCTGCCTCCCTTTCTGCACGGCTACTAGGGGCCTAACCTGGAGGCAAGTTTTCACGTTGAGATTCCCTATAGCGCTAGAGTTTGTCAGGCGGACCACAACCGCGGCCACGGAAGCACCTGGTTCAGACAGAAAAGACTCATAATTTTCCCCGAAGCATTCTTACAGGGTTGACAGGCCTGTCAAGAGCAGGGAATGTCAGATAGCTTCAAGGCAGCATGAATGCAGCCTTCAAAATGGGAAATCAAGGGTAGTTCCCGCAGGCCCCCGTTTCCATGGGCACACTCAGCATACACCCCTGTGGTTTCTAACAAGTCTAAAGCCACACTGGTGACCCTGTGTTTCCACCCCTGAATCAACTTCTCGAAGTAGGGTGTTCTGCATCAAGCGAACTGCCTCAACCAAGGAACGCCGCAGCTGCTCCTCTGGGCCTGTGGCTATCCAAAAGCCTGCAGTGTCACAGGAAGAGCAGGACTTACTTAAATGGCAGTAAGAACGCACGCCGACTATCTCTGGGAGGCACGGTGACTTCAGGCAGGAGCTCCTAGATGGAATGCGAAGCCGAGGGTTACTCGGAGTTCAGCTCAGACCAGGGCAATGCGTAAGACTTCGACGCCATGAGGGAGGTGCCACAACGGTGTTCGTGAACGTGTGCGAGTGCTGAGGAAATTAAGCTGCTCCCAAAGAGAGTGCAGTGCGTTTCCCTACGCTCGGCATACACAGAGGGGCTCTAAAGGGCTACGGGCCCGGATGTTGCTTAGCAGACCCAGGAGGGCCTGGGGGTACTCAGGGTTCCTGCCGGAACAGGGTGCCCACGCTAGCCTCCTAGGTGTCCAGAAAACTGTGCTGCCGTGGAAGTTACCCAGAGCAGAGGCCACCGCCTCATGGAAACTGCTGCACGCCTCCGCTTCTGCACGGCAGGTCTGGGCCTTACTTCCAGGCATCTGTTCACGCTGGGTGTGCCGTTAGCGACACCGCGTGGTGAGATGCTGACTTTCTCCTCAGGCAGAGTGACTTCGGGTACGAGGTCCTCCAAGTACTCAAAGCACACTGTTTTCTCACGGAAGCTCACACAAGGGCCATGACACAGTCGGACTCACCAGAAATGTTGTCCTGAGGCTGTTCGAGGACTCTGGTAATGTAGCTCTCCTCAAGGAACGTACAGGGTGCTGCCCATCCCTCGGCAGGCACAGAGGGCCTCCGAGGGATCAACCAATGGGTCCCGAAGTGGCTCAGCCGGCCCACGGGGGTCTGGAGGTACTCAGTGAACCTCGAGGGAAAGTGATGTATACCCGAGAGGCCTAGGAGTCCTCAAAAGTGTACTTGCTTTCACATCAAGCATTTAATCGACTAAGAATTCATGGAAACAGCTGCCTGCCTCCCTTTCTGCACGGCTACTAGGGGCCTAACCTGGAGGCAAGTTTTCACGTTGAGATTCCCTTTAGCTCTAGAGCCTGTCAGGCGGACCACAACCGCGGCCACGGAAGCACCTGGTTCAGACAGAACAGACTCATACTTTTCCGCGAAGCATTCTTACAGGGTTGACAGGCCTGTCAAGAGCAGGGAATGTCAGATAGCTTCAAGGCAGCATGAATGCAGCCTTCAAAATGGGAAAGCAAGGCTAGTTCCCGCAGGCCCCCGTTTCCATGGGCACACTCAGCATACACCCCTGTGGTTTCTAACAAGTCTAAAGCCACACTGGTGACCCTGTGTTTCCACCCCTGAATCAACTTCTCGAAGTAGGGTGTTCTGCATCAAGCGAACTGCCTCAACCAAGGAACGCCGCAGCTGCTCCTCTGGGCCTGTGGCTATCCAAAAGCCTGCAGTGTCACAGGAAGAGCAGGACTTAGTTAAATGGCAGTAAGAACGCACGACGACTATCTCTGGGAGGCACGGTGACTTCAGGCAGGAGCTCCTAGATGGAATGCGAAGCCGAGGGTTACTCGGAGTTCAGCTCAGACCAGGGCAATGCGTAAGACTTCGACGCCATGAGGGAGGTGCCACAACGGTGTTCGTGAACGTGTGCGAGTGCTGAGGAAATTAAGCTGCTCCCAAAGAGAGTGCAGTGCGTTTCCCTACGCTCGGCATACACAGAGGGGCTCTAAAGGGCTACGGGCCCGGATGTTGCTTAGCAGACCCAGGAGGGCCTGGGGGTACTCAGGGTTCCTGCCGGAACAGGGTGCCCACGCTAGCCTCCTAGGTGTCCAGAAAACTGTGCTGCCGTGGAAGTTACCCAGAGCAGAGGCCACCGCCTCATGGAAACTGCTGCACGCCTCCGCTTCTGCACGGCAGGTCTGGGCCTTACTTCCAGGCATCTGTTCACGCTGGGTGTGCCGTTAGCGACACCGCGTGGTGAGATGCTGACTTTCTCCTCAGGCAGAGTGACTTCGGGTACGAGGTCCTCCAAGTACTCAAAGCACACTGTTTTCTCACGGAAGCTCACACAAGGGCCATGACACAGTCGGACTCACCAGAAATGTTGTCCTGAGGCTGTTCGAGGACTCTGGTAATGTAGCTCTCCTCAAGGAACGTACAGGGTGCTGCCCATCCCTCGGCAGGCACAGAGGGCCTCCGAGGGATCAACCAATGGGTCCCGAAGTGGCTCAGCCGGCCCACGGGGGTCTGGAGGTACTCAGTGAACCTCGAGGGAAAGTGATGTATACCCGAGAGGCCTAGGAGTCCTCAAAAGTGTACTTGCTTTCACATCAAGCATTTAATCGACTAAGAATTCATGGAAACAGCTGCCTGCCTCCCTTTCTGCACGGCTACTAGGGGCCTAACCTGGAGGCAAGTTTTCACGTTGAGATTCCCTTTAGCTCTAGAGCCTGTCAGGCGGACCCCAACCACGGCCACGGAAGCACCTGGTTCAGACAGAACAGACTCATACTTTTCCGCGAAGCATTCTTACAGGGTTGACAGGCCTGTCAAGAGCAGGGAATGTCAGATAGCTTCAAGGCAGCATGAATGCAGCCTTCAAAATGGTAAAGCAAGGGTAGTTCCCGCAGGCCCCCGTTTCCATGGGCACACTCAGCATACACCCCTGTGGTTTCTAACAAGTCTAAAGCCACACTGGTGACCCTGTGTTTCCACCCCTGAATCAACTTCTCGAAGTAGGGTGTTCTGCATCAAGCGAACTGCCTCAACCAAGGAACGCCGCAGCTGCTCCTCTGGGCCTGTGGCTATCCAAAAGCCTGCAGTGTCACAGGAAGAGCAGGACTTAGTTAAATGGCAGTAAGAACGCACGACGACTATCTCTGGGAGGCACGGTGACTTCAGGCAGGAGCTCCTAGATGGAATGCGAAGCCGAGGGTTACTCGGAGTTCAGCTCAGACCAGGGCAATGCGTAAGACTTCGACGCCATGAGGGAGGTGCCACAACGGTGTTCGTGAACGTGTGCGAGTGCTGAGGAAATTAAGCTGCTCCCAAAGAGAGTGCAGTGCGTTTCCCTACGCTCGGCATACACAGAGGGGCTCTAAAGGGCTACGGGCCCGGATGTTGCTTAGCAGACCCAGGAGGGCCTGGGGGTACTCAGGGTTCCTGCCGGAACAGGGTGCCCACGCTAGCCTCCTAGGTGTCCAGAAAACTGTGCTGCCGTGGAAGTTACCCAGAGCAGAGGCCACCGCCTCATGGAAACTGCTGCACGCCTCCGCTTCTGCACGGCAGGTCTGGGCCTTACTTCCAGGCATCTGTTCACGCTGGGTGTGCCGTTAGCGACACCGCGTGGTGAGATGCTGACTTTCTCCTCAGGCAGAGTGACTTCGGGTACGAGGTCCTCCAAGTACTCAAAGCACACTGTTTTCTCCCGGAAGCTCACACAAGGGCCATGACACAGTCGGACTCACCAGAAATGTTGTCCTGAGGCTGTTCGAGGACTCTGGTAATGTAGCTCTCCTCAAGGAACGTACAGGGTGCTGCCCATCCCTCGGCAGGCACAGAGGGCCTCCGAGGGATCAACCAATGGGTCCCGAAGTGGCTCAGCAGGCCCACGGGGGTCTGGAGGTACTCAGTGAACCTCGAGGGAAAGTGATGTATACCCGAGAGGCCTAGGAGTCCTCAAAAGTGTACTTGCTTTCACATCAAGCATTTAATCGACTAAGAATTCATGGAAACAGCTGCCTGCCTCCCTTTCTGCACGGCTACTAGGGGCCTAACCTGGAGGCAAGTTTTCACGTTGAGATTCCCTTTAGCTCTAGAGCTTGTCAGGCGGACCCCAACCGCGGCCACGGAAGCACCTGGTTCAGACAGAACAGACTCATACTTTTCCGCGAAGCATTCTTACAGGGTTGACAGGCCTGTCAAGAGCAGGGAATGTCAGATAGCTTCAAGGCAGCATGAATGCAGCCTTCAAAATGGGAAAGCAAGGGTAGTTCCCGCAGGCCCCCGTTTCCATGGGCACACTCAGCATACACCCCTGTGGTTTCTAACAAGTCTAAAGCCACACTGGTGACCCTGTGTTTCCACCCCTGAATCAACTTCTCGAAGTAGGGTGTTCTGCATCAAGCGAACTGCCTCAACCAAGGAACGCCGCAGCTGCTCCTCTGGGCCTGTGGCTATCCAAAAGCCTGCAGTGTCACAGGAAGAGCAGGACTTAGTTAAATGGCAGTAAGAACGCACGCCGACTATCTCTGGGAGGCACGGTGACTTCAGGCAGGAGCTCCTAGATGGAATGCGAAGCCGAGGGTTACTCGGAGTTCAGCTCAGACCAGGGCAATGCGTAAGACTTCGACGCCATGAGGGAGGTGCCACAACGGTGTTCGTGAACGTGTGCGAGTGCTGAGGAAATTAAGCTGCTCCCAAAGAGAGTGCAGTGCGTTTCCCTACGCTCGGCATACACAGAGGGGCTCTAAAGGGCTACGGGCCCGGATGTTGCTTAGCAGACCCAGGAGGGCCTGGGGGTACTCAGGGTTCCTGCCGGAACAGGGTGCCCACGCTAGCCTCCTAGGTGTCCAGAAAACTGTGCTGCCGTGGAAGTTACCCAGAGCAGAGGCCACCGCCTCATGGAAACTGCTGCACGCCTCCGCTTCTGCACGGCAGGTCTGGGCCTTACTTCCAGGCATCTGTTCACGCTGGGTGTGCCGTTAGCGACACCGCGTGGTGAGATGCTGACTTTCTCCTCAGGCAGAGTGACTTCGGGTACGAGGTCCTCCAAGTACTCAAAGCACACTGTTTTCTCACGGAAGCTCACACAAGGGCCATGACACAGTCGGACTCACCAGAAATGTTGTCCTGAGGCTGTTCGAGGACTCTGGTAATGTAGCTCTCCTCAAGGAACGTACAGGGTGCTGCCCATCCCTCGGCAGGCACAGAGGGCCTCCGAGGGATCAACCAATGGGTCCCGAAGTGGCTCAGCCGGCCCACGGGGGTCTGGAGGTACTCAGTGAACCTCGAGGGAAAGTGATGTATACCCGAGAGGCCTAGGAGTCCTCAAAAGTGTACTTGCTTTCACATCAAGCATTTAATCGACTAAGAATTCATGGAAACAGCTGCCTGCCTCCCTTTCTGCACGGCTACTAGGGGCCTAACCTGGAGGCAAGTTTTCACGTTGAGATTCCCTTTAGCTCTAGAGCTTGTCAGGCGGACCCCAACCGCGGCCACGGAAGCACCTGGTTCAGACAGAACAGACTCATACTTTTCCGCGAAGCATTCTTACAGGGTTGACAGGCCTGTCAAGAGCAGGGAATGTCAGATAGCTTCAAGGCAGCATGAATGCAGCCTTCAAAATGGGAAAGCAAGGGTAGTTCCCGCAGGCCCCCGTTTCCATGGGCACACTCAGCATACACCCCTGTGGTTTCTAACAAGTCTAAAGCCACACTGGTGACCCTGTGTTTCCACCCCTGAATCAACTTCTCGAAGTAGGGTGTTCTGCATCAAGCGAACTGCCTCAACCAAGGAACGCCGCAGCTGCTCCTCTGGGCCTGTGGCTATCCAAAAGCCTGCAGTGTCACAGGAAGAGCAGGACTTAGTTAAATGGCAGTAAGAACGCACGACGACTATCTCTGGGAGGCACGGTGACTTCAGGCAGGAGCTCCTAGATGGAATGCGAAGCCGAGGGTTACTCGGAGTTCAGCTCAGACCAGGGCAATGCGTAAGACTTCGACGCCATGAGGGAGGTGCCACAACGGTGTTCGTGAACGTGTGCGAGTGCTGAGGAAATTAAGCTGCTCCCAAAGAGAGTGCAGTGCGTTTCCCTACGCTCGGCATACACAGAGGGGCTCTAAAGGGCTACGGGCCCGGATGTTGCTTAGCAGACCCAGGAGGGCCTGGGGGTACTCAGGGTTCCTGCTGGAACAGGGTGCCCACGCTAGCCTCCTAGGTGTCCAGAAAACTGTGCTGCCGTGGAAGTTACCCAGAGCAGAGGCCACCGCCTCATGGAAACTGCTGCACGCCTCCGCTTCTGCACGGCAGGTCTGGGCCTTACTTCCAGGCATCTGTTCACGCTGGGTGTGCCGTTAGCGACACCGCGTGGTGAGATGCTGACTTTCTCCTCAGGCAGAGTGACTTCGGGTACGAGGTCCTCCAAGTACTCAAAGCACACTGTTTTCTCACGGAAGCTCACACAAGGGCCATGACACAGTCGGACTCACCAGAAATGTTGTCCTGAGGCTGTTCGAGGACTCTGGTAATGTAGCTCTCCTCAAGGAACGTACAGGGTGCTGCCCATCCCTCGGCAGGCACAGAGGGCCTCCGAGGGATCAACCAATGGGTCCCGAAGTGGCTCAGCCGGCCCACGGGGGTCTGGAGGTACTCAGTGAACCTCGAGGGAAAGTGATGTATACCCGAGAGGCCTAGGAGTCCTCAAAAGTGTACTTGCTTTCACATCAAGCATTTAATCGACTAAGAATTCATGGAAACAGCTGCCTGCCTCCCTTTCTGCACGGCTACTAGGGGCCTAACCTGGAGGCAAGTTTTCACGTTGAGATTCCCTATAGCGCTAGAGTGTGTCAGGCGGACCACAACCGCGGCCACGGAAGCACCTGGTTTAGACAGAAAAGACTCATAATTTTCCCCGAAGCATTCTTACAGGGTTGACAGGCCTGTCAAGAGCAGGGAATGTCAGATAGCTTCAAGGCAGCATGAATGCAGCCTTCAAAATGGGAAAGCAAGGGTAGTTCCCGCAGCCCCCCTTTCCATGGGCACACTCAGCATACACCCCTGTGGTTTCTAACAAGTCTAAAGCCACACTGGTGACCCTGTGTTTCCACCCCTGAATCAACTTCTCGAAGTAGGGTGTTCTGCATCAAGCGAACTGCCTCAACCAAGGAACGCCGCAGCTGCTCTTCTGGGCCTGTGGCTATCCAAAAGCCTGCAGTGTCACAGGAAGAGCAGGACTTAGTTAAATGGCAGTAAGAACGCACGACGACTATCTCTGGGAGGCACGGTGACTTCAGGCAGGAGCTCCTAGACGGAATGCGAAGCCGAGGGTTACTCGGAGTTCAGCTCAGACCAGGGCAATGCGTAAGACTTCGACGCCATGAGGGAGGTGCCACAACGGTGCTCGTGAACGTGTGCGAGTGCTGAGGAAATTAAGCTGCTCCCAAAGAGAGTGCAGTGCGTTTCCCTACGCTCGGCATACACAGAGGGGCTCTAAAGGGCTACGGGCCCGGATGTTGCTTAGCAGACCCAGGAGGGCCTGGGGGTACTCAGGGTTCCTGCCGGAACAGGGTGCCCACGCTAGCCTCCTAGGTGTCCAGAAAACTGTGCTGCCGCGGAAGTTACCCAGAGCAGAGGCCACCGCCTCTTGGAAACTGCTGCACGCCTCCGCTTCTGCACGGCAGGTCTGGGCCTTACTTCCAGGCATCTGTTCAGGCTGGGTATGCCGTTAGCGACACCGCGTGGTGAGATGCTGACTTTCTCCTCAGGCAGAGTGACTTCGGGTACGAGGTCCTCCAAGTACTCAAAGCACACTGTTTTCTCACGGAAGCTCACACAAGGGCCATGACACAGTTGGACTCACCAGAAATGTTGTCCTGAGGCTGTTCGAGGACTCTGGAAATGTAGCTCTCCTCAAGGAACGTACAGGGTGCTGCCCATCCCTCGGCAGGCACAGAGCCCTCCGAGGGATCAACCAACGGGTCTCGAAGTGGCTCAGCAGGCCCACGGGGGTCTGGAGGTAGTCAGTGACCTTGGAGGGAAAGTGATGCATACCCGAGAGGCCTACGAGTCCTCAAAAGTGTACTTCCTTTCACATAAAGCATATAAGCGACTAAGAACTGATGGAAACAGCTGCCTGCCTCCCTTTCTGCACGGCTACTAGGGGCCTAACCTGAAGGCAAGTTTTCACGTTGAGATTCCATTTAGCTCTAGAGCCTGTCAGGCGGACCCCAACCTCGGCCACGGAAGCACCTGGTTCAGACAGAACAGACTCATACTTTTCCGCGAAGCATTCTTACAGGGTTGACAGGCCTGTCAAGAGCAGGGAATGTCAGGTAGCTTCAAGGCAGCATGAATGCAGCCTTCAAAATGGGAAATCAAGGGTAGTTCCCGCAGGCCCCCGTTTCCATGGGCACACTCAGCATACACCCCTGTGGTTTCTAACAAATCTAAAGACACACTGGTGACCCTGTGTTTCTTCCCCTGAATCAACCTCTCGAAGTAGGGTGTTCTGCATCAAGCGAACTGCCTCAACCAAGGAACGCCGCAGCTGCTCCTCTGGGTCTGTGGCTATTCCAAAGCCTGCAGTGTCACAGGAAGAGCAGGACTTAGTTAAATGGCAGTAAGAACGCACGCCGACTATCTCTGGGAGGCACGGTGACTTCAGGCAGGAGCTCCTAGATGGAATGCGAAGCCGAGGGTTACTCGGAGTTCAGCTCAGACCAGGGCAATGCGTAAGACTTCGACGCCATGAGGGAGGTGCCACAACGGTGTTCGTGAACGTGTGCGAGTGCTGAGGAAATTAAGCTGCTCCCAAAGAGAGTGCAGTGCGTTTCCCTACGCTCGGCATACACAGAGGGGCTCTAAAGGGCTACGGGCCCGGATGTTGCTTAGCAGACCCAGGAGGGCCTGGGGGTACTCAGGGTTCCTGCCGGAACAGGGTGCCCACGCTAGCCTCCTAGGTGTCCAGAAAACTGTGCTGCCGTGGAAGTTACCCAGAGCAGAGGCCACCGCCTCATGGAAACTGCTGCACGCCTCCGCTTCTGCACGGCAGGTCTGGGCCTTACTTCCAGGCATCTGTTCACGCTGGGTGTGCCGTTAGCGACACCGCGTGGTGAGATGCTGACTTTCTCCTCAGGCAGAGTGACTTCGGGTACGAGGTCCTCCAAGTACTCAAAGCACACTGTTTTCTCCCGGAAGCTCACACAAGGGCCATGACACAGTCGGACTCACCAGAAATGTTGTCCTGAGGCTGTTCGAGGACTCTGGTAATGTAGCTCTCCTCAAGGAACGTACAGGGTGCTGCCCATCCCTCGGCAGGCACAGAGGGCCTCCGAGGGATCAACCAATGGGTCCCGAAGTGGCTCAGCCGGCCCACGGGGGTCTGGAGGTACTCAGTGAACCTCGAGGGAAAGTGATGTATACCCGAGAGGCCTAGGAGTCCTCAAAAGTGTACTTGCTTTCACATCAAGCATTTAATCGACTAAGAATTCATGGAAACAGCTGCCTGCCTCCCTTTCTGCACGGCTACTAGGGGCCTAACCTGGAGGCAAGTTTTCACGTTGAGATTCCCTTTAGCTCTAGAGCTTGTCAGGCGGACCCCAACCGCGGCCACGGAAGCACCTGGTTCAGACAGAACAGACTCATACTTTTCCGCGAAGCATTCTTACAGGGTTGACAGGCCTGTCAAGAGCAGGGAATGTCAGATAGCTTCAAGGCAGCATGAATGCAGCCTTCAAAATGGGAAAGCAAGGGTAGTTCCCGCAGGCCCCCGTTTCCATGGGCACACTCAGCATACACCCCTGTGGTTTCTAACAAGTCTAAAGCCACACTGGTGACCCTGTGTTTCCACCCCTGAATCAACTTCTCGAAGTAGGGTGTTCTGCATCAAGCGAACTGCCTCAACCAAGGAACGCCGCAGCTGCTCCTCTGGGCCTGTGGCTATCCAAAAGCCTGCAGTGTCACAGGAAGAGCAGGACTTACTTAAATGGCAGTAAGAACGCACGCCGACTATCTCTGGGAGGCACGGTGACTTCAGGCAGGAGCTCCTAGATGGAATGCG
This sequence comes from Lagenorhynchus albirostris, assembly GCF_949774975.1. NCBI lineage: Eukaryota > Metazoa > Chordata > Mammalia > Artiodactyla > Delphinidae > Lagenorhynchus > Lagenorhynchus albirostris. Next base: position 34,816,815 of record NC_083111.1, on the reverse strand, counting down.
AAGCCGAGGGTTACTCGGAGTTCAGCTCAGACCAGGGCAATGCGTAAGACTTCGACGCCATGAGGGAGGTGCCACAACGGTGTTCGTGAACGTGTGCGAGTGCTGAGGAAATTAAGCTGCTCCCAAAGAGAGTGCAGTGCGTTTCCCTACGCTCGGCATACACAGAGGGGCTCTAAAGGGCTACGGGCCCGGATGTTGCTTAGCAGACCCAGGAGGGCCTGGGGGTACTCAGGGTTCCTGCCGGAACAGGGTGCCCACGCTAGCCTCCTAGGTGTCCAGAAAACTGTGCTGCCGTGGAAGTTACCCAGAGCAGAGGCCACCGCCTCATGGAAACTGCTGCACGCCTCCGCTTCTGCACGGCAGGTCTGGGCCTTACTTCCAGGCATCTGTTCACGCTGGGTGTGCCGTTAGCGACACCGCGTGGTGAGATGCTGACTTTCTCCTCAGGCAGAGTGACTTCGGGTACGAGGTCCTCCAAGTACTCAAAGCACACTGTTTTCTCACGGAAGCTCACACAAGGGCCATGACACAGTCGGACTCACCAGAAATGTTGTCCTGAGGCTGTTCGAGGACTCTGGTAATGTAGCTCTCCTCAAGGAACGTACAGGGTGCTGCCCATCCCTCGGCAGGCACAGAGGGCCTCCGAGGGATCAACCAATGGGTCCCGAAGTGGCTCAGCCGGCCCACGGGGGTCTGGAGGTACTCAGTGAACCTCGAGGGAAAGTGATGTATACCCGAGAGGCCTAGGAGTCCTCAAAAGTGTACTTGCTTTCACATCAAGCATTTAATCGACTAAGAATTCATGGAAACAGCTGCCTGCCTCCCTTTCTGCACGGCTACTAGGGGCCTAACCTGGAGGCAAGTTTTCACGTTGAGATTCCCTATAGCGCTAGAGTTTGTCAGGCGGACCACAACCGCGGCCACGGAAGCACCTGGTTCAGACAGAAAAGACTCATAATTTTCCCCGAAGCATTCTTACAGGGTTGACAGGCCTGTCAAGAGCAGGGAATGTCAGATAGCTTCAAGGCAGCATGAATGCAGCCTTCAAAATGGGAAAGCAAGGCTAGTTCCCGCAGGCCCCCGTTTCCATGGGCACACTCAGCATACACCCCTGTGGTTTCTAACAAGTCTAAAGCCACACTGGTGACCCTGTGTTTCCACCCCTGAATCAACTTCTCGAAGTAGGGTGTTCTGCATCAAGCGAACTGCCTCAACCAAGGAACGCCGCAGCTGCTCCTCTGGGCCTGTGGCTATCCAAAAGCCTGCAGTGTCACAGGAAGAGCAGGACTTACTTAAATGGCAGTAAGAACGCACGCCGACTATCTCTGGGAGGCACGGTGACTTCAGGCAGGAGCTCCTAGATGGAATGCGAAGCCGAGGGTTACTCGGAGTTCAGCTCAGACCAGGGCAATGCGTAAGACTTCGACGCCATGAGGGAGGTGCCACAACGGTGTTCGTGAACGTGTGCGAGTGCTGAGGAAATTAAGCTGCTCCCAAAGAGAGTGCAGTGCGTTTCCCTACGCTCGGCATACACAGAGGGGCTCTAAAGGGCTACGGGCCCGGATGTTGCTTAGCAGACCCAGGAGGGCCTGGGGGTACTCAGGGTTCCTGCCGGAACAGGGTGCCCACGCTAGCCTCCTAGGTGTCCAGAAAACTGTGCTGCCGTGGAAGTTACCCAGAGCAGAGGCCACCGCCTCATGGAAACTGCTGCACGCCTCCGCTTCTGCACGGCAGGTCTGGGCCTTACTTCCAGGCATCTGTTCACGCTGGGTGTGCCGTTAGCGACACCGCGTGGTGAGATGCTGACTTTCTCCTCAGGCAGAGTGACTTCGGGTACGAGGTCCTCCAAGTACTCAAAGCACACTGTTTTCTCACGGAAGCTCACACAAGGGCCATGACACAGTCGGACTCACCAGAAATGTTGTCCTGAGGCTGTTCGAGGACTCTGGTAATGTAGCTCTCCTCAAGGAACGTACAGGGTGCTGCCCATCCCTCGGCAGGCACAGAGGGCCTCCGAGGGATCAACCAATGGGTCCCGAAGTGGCTCAGCCGGCCCACGGGGGTCTGGAGGTACTCAGTGAACCTCGAGGGAAAGTGATGTATACCCGAGAGGCCTAGGAGTCCTCAAAAGTGTACTTGCTTTCACATCAAGCATTTAATCGACTAAGAATTCATGGAAACAGCTGCCTGCCTCCCTTTCTGCACGGCTACTAGGGGCCTAACCTGGAGGCAAGTTTTCACGTTGAGATTCCCTATAGCGCTAGAGTTTGTCAGGCGGACCCCAACCGCGGCCACGGAAGCACCTGGTTCAGACAGAACAGACTCATACTTTTCCGCGAAGCATTCTTACAGGGTTGACAGGCCTGTCAAGAGCAGGGAATGTCAGATAGCTTCAAGGCAGCATGAATGCAGCCTTCAAAATGGTAAAGCAAGGGTAGTTCCCGCAGGCCCCCGTTTCCATGGGCACACTCAGCATACACCCCTGTGGTTTCTAACAAGTCTAAAGCCACACTGGTGACCCTGTGTTTCCACCCCTGAATCAACTTCTCGAAGTAGGGTGTTCTGCATCAAGCGAACTGCCTCAACCAAGGAACGCCGCAGCTGCTCCTCTGGGCCTGTGGCTATCCAAAAGCCTGCAGTGTCACAGGAAGAGCAGGACTTAGTTAAATGGCAGTAAGAACGCACGACGACTATCTCTGGGAGGCACGGTGACTTCAGGCAGGAGCTCCTAGATGGAATGCGAAGCCGAGGGTTACTCGGAGTTCAGCTCAGACCAGGGCAATGCGTAAGACTTCGACGCCATGAGGGAGGTGCCACAACGGTGTTCGTGAACGTGTGCGAGTGCTGAGGAAATTAAGCTGCTCCCAAAGAGAGTGCAGTGCGTTTCCCTACGCTCGGCATACACAGAGGGGCTCTAAAGGGCTACGGGCCCGGATGTTGCTTAGCAGACCCAGGAGGGCCTGGGGGTACTCAGGGTTCCTGCCGGAACAGGGTGCCCACGCTAGCCTCCTAGGTGTCCAGAAAACTGTGCTGCCGTGGAAGTTACCCAGAGCAGAGGCCACCGCCTCATGGAAACTGCTGCACGCCTCCGCTTCTGCACGGCAGGTCTGGGCCTTACTTCCAGGCATCTGTTCACGCTGGGTGTGCCGTTAGCGACACCGCGTGGTGAGATGCTGACTTTCTCCTCAGGCAGAGTGACTTCGGGTACGAGGTCCTCCAAGTACTCAAAGCACACTGTTTTCTCCCGGAAGCTCACACAAGGGCCATGACACAGTCGGACTCACCAGAAATGTTGTCCTGAGGCTGTTCGAGGACTCTGGTAATGTAGCTCTCCTCAAGGAACGTACAGGGTGCTGCCCATCCCTCGGCAGGCACAGAGGGCCTCCGAGGGATCAACCAATGGGTCCCGAAGTGGCTCAGCAGGCCCACGGGGGTCTGGAGGTACTCAGTGAACCTCGAGGGAAAGTGATGTATACCCGAGAGGCCTAGGAGTCCTCAAAAGTGTACTTGCTTTCACATCAAGCATTTAATCGACTAAGAATTCATGGAAACAGCTGCCTGCCTCCCTTTCTGCACGGCTACTAGGGGCCTAACCTGGAGGCAAGTTTTCACGTTGAGATTCCCTTTAGCTCTAGAGCTTGTCAGGCGGACCCCAACCGCGGCCACGGAAGCACCTGGTTCAGACAGAACAGACTCATACTTTTCCGCGAAGCATTCTTACAGGGTTGACAGGCCTGTCAAGAGCAGGGAATGTCAGATAGCTTCAAGGCAGCATGAATGCAGCCTTCAAAATGGGAAAGCAAGGGTAGTTCCCGCAGGCCCCCGTTTCCATGGGCACACTCAGCATACACCCCTGTGGTTTCTAACAAGTCTAAAGCCACACTGGTGACCCTGTGTTTCCACCCCTGAATCAACTTCTCGAAGTAGGGTGTTCTGCATCAAGCGAACTGCCTCAACCAAGGAACGCCGCAGCTGCTCCTCTGGGCCTGTGGCTATCCAAAAGCCTGCAGTGTCACAGGAAGAGCAGGACTTAGTTAAATGGCAGTAAGAACGCACGACGACTATCTCTGGGAGGCACGGTGACTTCAGGCAGGAGCTCCTAGATGGAATGCGAAGCCGAGGGTTACTCGGAGTTCAGCTCAGACCAGGGCAATGCGTAAGACTTCGACGCCATGAGGGAGGTGCCACAACGGTGTTCGTGAACGTGTGCGAGTGCTGAGGAAATTAAGCTGCTCCCAAAGAGAGTGCAGTGCGTTTCCCTACGCTCGGCATACACAGAGGGGCTCTAAAGGGCTACGGGCCCGGATGTTGCTTAGCAGACCCAGGAGGGCCTGGGGGTACTCAGGGTTCCTGCCGGAACAGGGTGCCCACGCTAGCCTCCTAGGTGTCCAGAAAACTGTGCTGCCGTGGAAGTTACCCAGAGCAGAGGCCACCGCCTCATGGAAACTGCTGCACGCCTCCGCTTCTGCACGGCAGGTCTGGGCCTTACTTCCAGGCATCTGTTCACGCTGGGTGTGCCGTTAGCGACACCGCGTGGTGAGATGCTGACTTTCTCCTCAGGCAGAGTGACTTCGGGTACGAGGTCCTCCAAGTACTCAAAGCACACTGTTTTCTCCCGGAAGCTCACACAAGGGCCATGACACAGTCGGACTCACCAGAAATGTTGTCCTGAGGCTGTTCGAGGACTCTGGTAATGTAGCTCTCCTCAAGGAACGTACAGGGTGCTGCCCATCCCTCGGCAGGCACAGAGGGCCTCCGAGGGATCAACCAATGGGTCCCGAAGTGGCTCAGCCGGCCCACGGGGGTCTGGAGGTACTCAGTGAACCTCGAGGGAAAGTGATGTATACCCGAGAGGCCTAGGAGTCCTCAAAAGTGTACTTGCTTTCACATCAAGCATTTAATCGACTAAGAATTCATGGAAACAGCTGCCTGCCTCCCTTTCTGCACGGCTACTAGGGCCCTAACCTGGAGGCAAGTTTTCACGTTGAGATTCCCTTTAGCTCTAGAGCCTGTCAGGCGGACCCCAACCGCGGCCACGGAAGCACCTGGTTCAGACAGAACAGACTCATACTTTTCCGCGAAGCATTCTTACAGGGTTGACAGGCCTGTCAAGAGCAGGGAATGTCAGATAGCTTCAAGGCAGCATGAATGCAGCCTTCAAAATGGGAAAGCAAGGCTAGTTCCCGCAGGCCCCCGTTTCCATGGGCACACTCAGCATACACCCCTGTGGTTTCTAACAAGTCTAAAGCCACACTGGTGACCCTGTGTTTCCACCCCTGAATCAACTTCTCGAAGTAGGGTGTTCTGCATCAAGCGAACTGCCTCAACCAAGGAACGCCGCAGCTGCTCCTCTGGGCCTGTGGCTATCCAAAAGCCTGCAGTGTCACAGGAAGAGCAGGACTTACTTAAATGGCAGTAAGAACGCACGACGACTATCTCTGGGAGGCACGGTGACTTCAGGCAGGAGCTCCTAGATGGAATGCGAAGCCGAGGGTTACTCGGAGTTCAGCTCAGACCAGGGCAATGCGTAAGACTTCGACGCCATGAGGGAGGTGCCACAACGGTGTTCGTGAACGTGTGCGAGTGCTGAGGAAATTAAGCTGCTCCCAAAGAGAGTGCAGTGCGTTTCCCTACGCTCGGCATACACAGAGGGGCTCTAAAGGGCTACGGGCCCGGATGTTGCTTAGCAGACCCAGGAGGGCCTGGGGGTACTCAGGGTTCCTGCCGGAACAGGGTGCCCACGCTAGCCTCCTAGGTGTCCAGAAAACTGTGCTGCCGTGGAAGTTACCCAGAGCAGAGGCCACCGCCTCATGGAAACTGCTGCACGCCTCCGCTTCTGCACGGCAGGTCTGGGCCTTACTTCCAGGCATCTGTTCACGCTGGGTGTGCCGTTAGCGACACCGCGTGGTGAGATGCTGACTTTCTCCTCAGGCAGAGTGACTTCGGGTACGAGGTCCTCCAAGTACTCAAAGCACACTGTTTTCTCACGGAAGCTCACACAAGGGCCATGACACAGTCGGACTCACCAGAAATGTTGTCCTGAGGCTGTTCGAGGACTCTGGTAATGTAGCTCTCCTCAAGGAACGTACAGGGTGCTGCCCATCCCTCGGCAGGCACAGAGGGCCTCCGAGGGATCAACCAATGGGTCCCGAAGTGGCTCAGCCGGCCCACGGGGGTCTGGAGGTACTCAGTGAACCTCGAGGGAAAGTGATGTATACCCGAGAGGCCTAGGAGTCCTCAAAAGTGTACTTGCTTTCACATCAAGCATTTAATCGACTAAGAATTCATGGAAACAGCTGCCTGCCTCCCTTTCTGCACGGCTACTAGGGGCCTAACCTGGAGGCAAGTTTTCACGTTGAGATTCCCTTTAGCTCTAGAGCTTGTCAGGCGGACCCCAACCGCGGCCACGGAAGCACCTGGTTCAGACAGAACAGACTCATACTTTTCCGCGAAGCATTCTTACAGGGTTGACAGGCCTGTCAAGAGCAGGGAATGTCAGATAGCTTCAAGGCAGCATGAATGCAGTCTTCAAAATGGGAAAGCAAGGGTAGTTCCCGCAGGCCCCCGTTTCCATGGGCACACTCAGCATACACCCCTGTGGTTTCTAACAAGTCTAAAGCCACACTGGTGACCCTGTGTTTCCACCCCTGAATCAACTTCTCGAAGTAGGGTGTTCTGCATCAAGCGAACTGCCTCAACCAAGGAACGCCGCAGCTGCTCCTCTGGGCCTGTGGCTATCCAAAAGCCTGCAGTGTCACAGGAAGAGCAGGACTTAGTTAAATGGCAGTAAGAACGCACGCCGACTATCTCTGGGAGGCACGGTGACTTCAGGCAGGAGCTCCTAGATGGAATGCGAAGCCGAGGGTTACTCGGAGTTCAGCTCAGACCAGGGCAATGCGTAAGACTTCGACGCCATGAGGGAGGTGCCACAACGGTGTTCGTGAACGTGTGCGAGTGCTGAGGAAATTAAGCTGCTCCCAAAGAGAGTGCAGTGCGTTTCCCTACGCTCGGCATACACAGAGGGGCTCTAAAGGGCTACGGGCCCGGATGTTGCTTAGCAGACCCAGGAGGGCCTGGGGGTACTCAGGGTTCCTGCCGGAACAGGGTGCCCACGCTAGCCTCCTAGGTGTCCAGAAAACTGTGCTGCCGTGGAAGTTACCCAGAGCAGAGGCCACCGCCTCATGGAAACTGCTGCACGCCTCCGCTTCTGCACGGCAGGTCTGGGCCTTACTTCCAGGCATCTGTTCACGCTGGGTGTGCCGTTAGCGACACCGCGTGGTGAGATGCTGACTTTCTCCTCAGGCAGAGTGACTTCGGGTACGAGGTCCTCCAAGTACTCAAAGCACACTGTTTTCTCCCGGAAGCTCACACAAGGGCCATGACACAGTCGGACTCACCAGAAATGTTGTCCTGAGGCTGTTCGAGGACTCTGGTAATGTAGCTCTCCTCAAGGAACGTACAGGGTGCTGCCCATCCCTCGGCAGGCACAGAGGGCCTCCGAGGGATCAACCAATGGGTCCCGAAGTGGCTCAGCCGGCCCACGGGGGTCTGGAGGTACTCAGTGAACCTCGAGGGAAAGTGATGTATACCCGAGAGGCCTAGGAGTCCTCAAAAGTGTACTTGCTTTCACATCAAGCATTTAATCGACTAAGAATTCATGGAAACAGCTGCCTGCCTCCCTTTCTGCACGGCTACTAGGGGCCTAACCTGGAGGCAAGTTTTCACGTTGAGATTCCCTTTAGCTCTAGAGCTTGTCAGGCGGACCCCAACCGCGGCCACGGAAGCACCTGGTTCAGACAGAACAGACTCATACTTTTCCGCGAAGCATTCTTACAGGGTTGACAGGCCTGTCAAGAGCAGGGAATGTCAGATAGCTTCAAGGCAGCATGAATGCAGCCTTCAAAATGGGAAAGCAAGGGTAGTTCCCGCAGGCCCCCGTTTCCATGGGCACACTCAGCATACACCCCTGTGGTTTCTAACAAGTCTAAAGCCACACTGGTGACCCTGTGTTTCCACCCCTGAATCAACTTCTCGAAGTAGGGTGTTCTGCATCAAGCGAACTGCCTCAACCAAGGAACGCCGCAGCTGCTCCTCTGGGCCTGTGGCTATCCAAAAGCCTGCAGTGTCACAGGAAGAGCAGGACTTAGTTAAATGGCAGTAAGAACGCACGCCGACTATCTCTGGGAGGCACGGTGACTTCAGGCAGGAGCTCCTAGATGGAATGCGAAGCCGAGGGTTACTCGGAGTTCAGCTCAGACCAGGGCAATGCGTAAGACTTCGACGCCATGAGGGAGGTGCCACAACGGTGTTCGTGAACGTGTGCGAGTGCTGAGGAAATTAAGCTGCTCCCAAAGAGAGTGCAGTGCGTTTCCCTACGCTCGGCATACACAGAGGGGCTCTAAAGGGCTACGGGCCCGGATGTTGCTTAGCAGACCCAGGAGGGCCTGGGGGTACTCAGGGTTCCTGCCGGAACAGGGTGCCCACGCTAGCCTCCTAGGTGTCCAGAAAACTGTGCTGCCGTGGAAGTTACCCAGAGCAGAGGCCACCGCCTCATGGAAACTGCTGCACGCCTCCGCTTCTGCACGGCAGGTCTGGGCCTTACTTCCAGGCATCTGTTCACGCTGGGTGTGCCGTTAGCGACACCGCGTGGTGAGATGCTGACTTTCTCCTCAGGCAGAGTGACTTCGGGTACGAGGTCCTCCAAGTACTCAAAGCACACTGTTTTCTCACGGAAGCTCACACAAGGGCCATGACACAGTCGGACTCACCAGAAATGTTGTCCTGAGGCTGTTCGAGGACTCTGGTAATGTAGCTCTCCTCAAGGAACGTACAGGGTGCTGCCCATCCCTCGGCAGGCACAGAGGGCCTCCGAGGGATCAACCAATGGGTCCCGAAGTGGCTCAGCCGGCCCACGGGGGTCTGGAGGTACTCAGTGAACCTCGAGGGAAAGTGATGTATACCCGAGAGGCCTAGGAGTCCTCAAAAGTGTACTTGCTTTCACATCAAGCATTTAATCGACTAAGAATTCATGGAAACAGCTGCCTGCCTCCCTTTCTGCACGGCTACTAGGGGCCTAACCTGGAGGCAAGTTTTCACGTTGAGATTCCCTATAGCGCTAGAGTTTGTCAGGCGGACCACAACCGCGGCCACGGAAGCACCTGGTTCAGACAGAAAAGACTCATAATTTTCCGCGAAGCATTCTTACAGGGTTGACAGGCCTGTCAAGAGCAGGGAATGTCAGATAGCTTCAAGGCAGCATGAATGCAGCCTTCAAAATGGGAAAGCAAGGGTAGTTCCCGCAGGCCCCCGTTTCCATGGGCACACTCAGCATACACCCCTGTGGTTTCTAACAAGTCTAAAGCCACACTGGTGACCCTGTGTTTCCACCCCTGAATCAACTTCTCGAAGTAGGGTGTTCTGCATCAAGCGAACTGCCTCAACCAAGGAACGCCGCAGCTGCTCCTCTGGGCCTGTGGCTATCCAAAAGCCTGCAGTGTCACAGGAAGAGCAGGACTTAGTTAAATGGCAGTAAGAACGCACGCCGACTATCTCTGGGAGGCACGGTGACTTCAGGCAGGAGCTCCTAGATGGAATGCGAAGCCGAGGGTTACTCGGAGTTCAGCTCAGACCAGGGCAATGCGTAAGACTTCGACGCCATGAGGGAGGTGCCACAACGGTGTTCGTGAACGTGTGCGAGTGCTGAGGAAATTAAGCTGCTCCCAAAGAGAGTGCAGTGCGTTTCCCTACGCTCGGCATACACAGAGGGTCTCTAAAGGGCTACGGGCCCGGATGTTGCTTAGCAGACCCAGGAGGGCCTGGGGGTACTCAGGGTTCCTGCCGGAACAGGGTGCCCACGCTAGCCTCCTAGGTGTCCAGAAAACTGTGCTGCCGTGGAAGTTACCCAGAGCAGAGGCCACCGCCTCATGGAAACTGCTGCACGCCTCCGCTTCTGCACGGCAGGTCTGGGCCTTACTTCCAGGCATCTGTTCACGCTGGGTGTGCCGTTAGCGACACCGCGTGGTGAGATGCTGACTTTCTCCTCAGGCAGAGTGACTTCGGGTACGAGGTCCTCCAAGTACTCAAAGCACACTGTTTTCTCCCGGAAGCTCACACAAGGGCCATGACACAGTCGGACTCACCAGAAATGTTGTCCTGAGGCTGTTCGAGGACTCTGGTAATGTAGCTCTCCTCAAGGAACGTACAGGGTGCTGCCCATCCCTCGGCAGGCACAGAGGGCCTCCGAGGGATCAACCAATGGGTCCCGAAGTGGCTCAGCCGGCCCACGGGGGTCTGGAGGTACTCAGTGAACCTCGAGGGAAAGTGATGTATACCCGAGAGGCCTAGGAGTCCTCAAAAGTGTACTTGCTTTCACATCAAGCATTTAATCGACTAAGAATTCATGGAAACAGCTGCCTGCCTCCCTTTCTGCACGGCTACTAGGGGCCTAACCTGGAGGCAAGTTTTCACGTTGAGATTCCCTTTAGCTCTAGAGCTTGTCAGGCGGACCCCAACCGCGGCCACGGAAGCACCTGGTTCAGACAGAACAGACTCATACTTTTCCGCGAAGCATTCTTACAGGGTTGACAGGCCTGTCAAGAGCAGGGAATGTCAGATAGCTTCAAGGCAGCATGAATGCAGCCTTCAAAATGGGAAAGCAAGGGTAGTTCCCGCAGGCCCCCGTTTCCATGGGCACACTCAGCATACACCCCTGTGGTTTCTAACAAGTCTAAAGCCACACTGGTGACCCTGTGTTTCCACCCCTGAATCAACTTCTCGAAGTAGGGTGTTCTGCATCAAGCGAACTGCCTCAACCAAGGAACGCCGCAGCTGCTCCTCTGGGCCTGTGGCTATCCAAAAGCCTGCAGTGTCACAGGAAGAGCAGGACTTAGTTAAATGGCAGTAAGAACGCACGCCGACTATCTCTGGGAGGCACGGTGACTTCAGGCAGGAGCTCCTAGATGGAATGCGAAGCCGAGGGTTACTCGGAGTTCAGCTCAGACCAGGGCAATGCGTAAGACTTCGACGCCATGAGGGAGGTGCCACAACGGTGTTCGTGAACGTGTGCGAGTGCTGAGGAAATTAAGCTGCTCCCAAAGAGAGTGCAGTGCGTTTCCCTACGCTCGGCATACACAGAGGGGCTCTAAAGGGCTACGGGCCCGGATGTTGCTTAGCAGACCCAGGAGGGCCTGGGGGTACTCAGGGTTCCTGCCGGAACAGGGTGCCCACGCTAGCCTCCTAGGTGTCCAGAAAACTGTGCTGCCGTGGAAGTTACCCAGAGCAGAGGCCACCGCCTCATGGAAACTGCTGCACGCCTCCGCTTCTGCACGGCAGGTCTGGGCCTTACTTCCAGGCATCTGTTCACGCTGGGTGTGCCGTTAGCGACACCGCGTGGTGAGATGCTGACTTTCTCCTCAGGCAGAGTGACTTCGGGTACGAGGTCCTCCAAGTACTCAAAGCACACTGTTTTCTCACGGAAGCTCACACAAGGGCCATGACACAGTCGGACTCACCAGAAATGTTGTCCTGAGGCTGTTCGAGGACTCTGGTAATGTAGCTCTCCTCAAGGAACGTACAGGGTGCTGCCCATCCCTCGGCAGGCACAGAGGGCCTCCGAGGGATCAACCAATGGGTCCCGAAGTGGCTCAGCCGGCCCACGGGGGTCTGGAGGTACTCAGTGAACCTCGAGGGAAAGTGATGTATACCCGAGAGGCCTAGGAGTCCTCAAAAGTGTACTTGCTTTCACATCAAGCATTTAATCGACTAAGAATTCATGGAAACAGCTGCCTGCCTCCCTTTCTGCACGGCTACTAGGGGCCTAACCTGGAGGCAAGTTTTCACGTTGAGATTCCCTATAGCGCTAGAGTTTGTCAGGCGGACCACAACCGCGGCCACGGAAGCACCTGGTTCAGACAGAAAAGACTCATAATTTTCCGCGAAGCATTCTTACAGGGTTGACAGGCCTGTCAAGAGCAGGGAATGTCAGATAGCTTCAAGGCAGCATGAATGCAGCCTTCAAAATGGGAAAGCAAGGGTAGTTCCCGCAGGCCCCCGTTTCCATGGGCACACTCAGCATACACCCCTGTGGTTTCTAACAAGTCTAAAGCCACACTGGTGACCCTGTGTTTCCACCCCTGAATCAACTTCTCGAAGTAGGGTGTTCTGCATCAAGCGAACTGCCTCAACCAAGGAACGCCGCAGCTGCTCCTCTGGGCCTGTGGCTATCCAAAAGCCTGCAGTGTCACAGGAAGAGCAGGACTTAGTTAAATGGCAGTAAGAACGCACGCCGACTATCTCTGGGAGGCACGGTGACTTCAGGCAGGAGCTCCTAGATGGAATGCGAAGCCGAGGGTTACTCGGAGTTCAGCTCAGACCAGGGCAATGCGTAAGACTTCGACGCCATGAGGGAGGTGCCACAACGGTGTTCGTGAACGTGTGCGAGTGCTGAGGAAATTAAGCTGCTCCCAAAGAGAGTGCAGTGCGTTTCCCTACGCTCGGCATACACAGAGGGTCTCTAAAGGGCTACGGGCCCGGATGTTGCTTAGCAGACCCAGGAGGGCCTGGGGGTACTCAGGGTTCCTGCCGGAACAGGGTGCCCACGCTAGCCTCCTAGGTGTCCAGAAAACTGTGCTGCCGTGGAAGTTACCCAGAGCAGAGGCCACCGCCTCATGGAAACTGCTGCACGCCTCCGCTTCTGCACGGCAGGTCTGGGCCTTACTTCCAGGCATCTGTTCACGCTGGGTGTGCCGTTAGCGACACCGCGTGGTGAGATGCTGACTTTCTCCTCAGGCAGAGTGACTTCGGGTACGAGGTCCTCCAAGTACTCAAAGCACACTGTTTTCTCCCGGAAGCTCACACAAGGGCCATGACACAGTCGGACTCACCAGAAATGTTGTCCTGAGGCTGTTCGAGGACTCTGGTAATGTAGCTCTCCTCAAGGAACGTACAGGGTGCTGCCCATCCCTCGGCAGGCACAGAGGGCCTCCGAGGGATCAACCAATGGGTCCCAAAGTGGCTCAGCCGGCCCACGGGGGTCTGGAGGTACTCAGTGAACCTCGAGGGAAAGTGATGTATACCCGAGAGGCCTAGGAGTCCTCAAAAGTGTACTTGCTTTCACATCAAGCATTTAATCGACTAAGAATTCATGGAAACAGCTGCCTGCCTCCCTTTCTGCACGGCTACTAGGGGCCTAACCTGGAGGCAAGTTTTCACGTTGAGATTCCCTTTAGCTCTAGAGCTTGTCAGGCGGACCCCAACCGCGGCCACGGAAGCACCTGGTTCAGACAGAACAGACTCATACTTTTCCGCGAAGCATTCTTACAGGGTTGACAGGCCTGTCAAGAGCAGGGAATGTCAGATAGCTTCAAGGCAGCATGAATGCAGCCTTCAAAATGGGAAAGCAAGGGTAGTTCCCGCAGGCCCCCGTTTCCATGGGCACACTCAGCATACACCCCTGTGGTTTCTAACAAGTCTAAAGCCACACTGGTGACCCTGTGTTTCCACCCCTGAATCAACTTCTCGAAGTAGGGTGTTCTGCATCAAGCGAACTGCCTCAACCAAGGAACGCCGCAGCTGCTCCTCTGGGCCTGTGGCTATCCAAAAGCCTGCAGTGTCACAGGAAGAGCAGGACTTAGTTAAATGGCAGTAAGAACGCACGACGACTATCTCTGGGAGGCACGGTGACTTCAGGCAGGAGCTCCTAGATGGAATGCGAAGCCGAGGGTTACTCGGAGTTCAGCTCAGACCAGGGCAATGCGTAAGACTTCGACGCCATGAGGGAGGTGCCACAACGGTGTTCGTGAACGTGTGCGAGTGCTGAGGAAATTAAGCTGCTCCCAAAGAGAGTGCAGTGCGTTTCCCTACGCTCGGCATACACAGAGGGGCTCTAAAGGGCTACGGGCCCGGATGTTGCTTAGCAGACCCAGGAGGGCCTGGGGGTACTCAGGGTTCCTGCCGGAACAGGGTGCCCACGCTAGCCTCCTAGGTGTCCAGAAAACTGTGCTGCCGTGGAAGTTACCCAGAGCAGAGGCCACCGCCTCATGGAAACTGCTGCACGCCTCCGCTTCTGCACGGCAGGTCTGGGCCTTACTTCCAGGCATCTGTTCACGCTGGGTGTGCCGTTAGCGACACCGCGTGGTGAGATGCTGACTTTCTCCTCAGGCAGAGTGACTTCGGGTACGAGGTCCTCCAAGTACTCAAAGCACACTGTTTTCTCCCGGAAGCTCACACAAGGGCCATGACACAGTCGGACTCACCAGAAATGTTGTCCTGAGGCTGTTCGAGGACTCTGGTAATGTAGCTCTCCTCAAGGAACGTACAGGGTGCTGCCCATCCCTCGGCAGGCACAGAGGGCCTCCGAGGGATCAACCAATGGGTCCCGAAGTGGCTCAGCCGGCCCACGGGGGTCTGGAGGTACTCAGTGAACCTCGAGGGAAAGTGATGTATACCCGAGAGGCCTAGGAGTCCTCAAAAGTGTACTTGCTTTCACATCAAGCATTTAATCGACTAAGAATTCATGGAAACAGCTGCCTGCCTCCCTTTCTGCACGGCTACTAGGGCCCTAACCTGGAGGCAAGTTTTCACGTTGAGATTCCCTTTAGCTCTAGAGCTTGTCAGGCGGACCCCAACCGCGGCCACGGAAGCACCTGGTTCAGACAGAACAGACTCATACTTTTCCGCGAAGCATTCTTACAGGGTTGACAGGCCTGTCAAGAGCAGGGAATGTCAGGTAGCTTCAAGGCAGCATGAATGCAGCCTTCAAAATGGGAAAGCAAGGGTAGTTCCCGCAGGCCCCCGTTTCCATGGGCACACTCAGCATACACCCCTGTGGTTTCTAACAAGTCTAAAGCCACACTGGTGACCCTGTGTTTCCACCCCTGAATCAACTTCTCGAAGTAGGGTGTTCTGCATCAAGCGAACTGCCTCAACCAAGGAACGCCGCAGCTGCTCCTCTGGGCCTGTGGCTATCCAAAAGCCTGCAGTGTCACAGGAAGAGCAGGACTTACTTAAATGGCAGTAAGAACGCACGACGACTATCTCTGGGAGGCACGGTGACTTCAGGCAGGAGCTCCTAGATGGAATGCGAAGCCGAGGGTTACTCGGAGTTCAGCTCAGACCAGGGCAATGCGTAAGACTTCGACGCCATGAGGGAGGTGCCACAACGGTGTTCGTGAACGTGTGCGAGTGCTGAGGAAATTAAGCTGCTCCCAAAGAGAGTGCAGTGCGTTTCCCTACGCTCGGCATACACAGAGGGGCTCTAAAGGGCTACGGGCCCGGATGTTGCTTAGCAGACCCAGGAGGGCCTGGGGGTACTCAGGGTTCCTGCCGGAACAGGGTGCCCACGCTAGCCTCCTAGGTGTCCAGAAAACTGTGCTGCCATGGAAGTTACCCAGAGCAGAGGCCACCGCCTCATGGAAACTGCTGCACGCCTCCGCTTCTGCACGGCAGGTCTGGGCCTTACTTCCAGGCATCTGTTCACGCTGGGTGTGCCGTTAGCGACACCGCGTGGTGAGATGCTGACTTTCTCCTCAGGCAGAGTGACTTCGGGTACGAGGTCCTCCAAGTACTCAAAGCACACTGTTTTCTCCCGGAAGCTCACACAAGGGCCATGACACAGTCGGACTCACCAGAAATGTTGTCCTGAGGCTGTTCGAGGACTCTGGTAATGTAGCTCTCCTCAAGGAACGTACAGGGTGCTGCCCATCCCTCGGCAGGCACAGAGGGCCTCCGAGGGATCAACCAATGGGTCCCGAAGTGGCTCAGCCGGCCCACGGGGGTCTGGAGGTACTCAGTGAACCTCGAGGGAAAGTGATGTATACCCGAGAGGCCTAGGAGTCCTCAAAAGTGTACTTGCTTTCACATCAAGCATTTAATCGACTAAGAATTCATGGAAACAGCTGCCTGCCTCCCTTTCTGCACGGCTACTAGGGGCCTAACCTGGAGGCAACTTTTCACGTTGAGATTCCCTATAGCGCTAGAGTTTGTCAGGCGGACCCCAACCGCGGCCACGGAAGCACCTGGTTTAGACAGAAAAGACTCATAATTTTCCCCGAAGCATTCTTACAGGGTTGACAGGCCTGTCAAGAGCAGGGAATGTCAGATAGCTTCAAGGCAGCATGAATGCAGCCTTCAAAATGGGAAAGCAAGGGTAGTTCCCGCAGGCCCCCGTTTCCATGGGCACACTCAGCATAC
Organism: Lagenorhynchus albirostris; assembly: GCF_949774975.1. Taxonomy (NCBI): domain Eukaryota; kingdom Metazoa; phylum Chordata; class Mammalia; order Artiodactyla; family Delphinidae; genus Lagenorhynchus; species Lagenorhynchus albirostris. The sequence goes on along the minus strand of NC_083111.1, from coordinate 34,800,627 downwards.
ACCCCTGTGGTTTCTAACAAGTCTAAAGCCACACTGGTGACCCTGTGTTTCCACCCCTGAATCAACTTCTCGAAGTAGGGTGTTCTGCATCAAGCGAACTGCCTCAACCAAGGAACGCCGCAGCTGCTCCTCTGGGCCTGTGGCTATCCAAAAGCCTGCAGTGTCACAGGAAGAGCAGGACTTAGTTAAATGGCAGTAAGAACGCACGCCGACTATCTCTGGGAGGCACGGTGACTTCAGGCAGGAGCTCCTAGATGGAATGCGAAGCCGAGGGTTACTCGGAGTTCAGCTCAGACCAGGGCAATGCGTAAGACTTCGTCACCATGAGGGAGGTGCCACAACGGTGTTCGTGAACGTGTGCGAGTGCTGAGGAAATTAAGCTGCTCCCAAAGAGAGTGCAGTGCGTTTCCCTACGCTCGGCATACACAGAGGGGCTCTAAAGGGCTACGGGCCCGGATGTTGCTTAGCAGACCCAGGAGGGCCTGGGGGTACTCAGGGTTCCTGCCGGAACAGGGTGCCCACGCTAGCCTCCTAGGTGTCCAGAAAACTGTGCTGCCGTGGAAGTTACCCAGAGCAGAGGCCACCGCCTCATGGAAACTGCTGCACGCCTCCGCTTCTGCACGGCAGGTCTGGGCCTTACTTCCAGGCATCTGTTCACGCTGGGTGTGCCGTTAGCGACACCGCGTGGTGAGATGCTGACTTTCTCCTCAGGCAGAGTGACTTCGGGTACGAGGTCCTCCAAGTACTCAAAGCACACTGTTTTCTCACGGAAGCTCACACAAGGGCCATGACACAGTCGGACTCACCAGAAATGTTGTCCTGAGGCTGTTCGAGGACTCTGGTAATGTAGCTCTCCTCAAGGAACGTACAGGGTGCTGCCCATCCCTCGGCAGGCACAGAGGGCCTCCGAGGGATCAACCAATGGGTCCCGAAGTGGCTCAGCCGGCCCACGGGGGTCTGGAGGTACTCAGTGAACCTCGAGGGAAAGTGATGTATACCCGAGAGGCCTAGGAGTCCTCAAAAGTGTACTTGCTTTCACATCAAGCATTTAATCGACTAAGAATTCATGGAAACAGCTGCCTGCCTCCCTTTCTGCACGGCTACTAGGGGCCTAACCTGGAGGCAACTTTTCACGTTGAGATTCCCTATAGCGCTAGAGTTTGTCAGGCGGACCCCAACCGCGGCCACGGAAGCACCTGGTTCAGACAGAAAAGACTCATAATTTTCCCCGAAGCATTCTTACAGGGTTGACAGGCCTGTCAAGAGCAGGGAATGTCAGATAGCTTCAAGGCAGCATGAATGCAGCCTTCAAAATGGGAAAGCAAGGGTAGTTCCCGCAGGCCCCCGTTTCCATGGGCACACTCAGCATACACCCCTGTGGTTTCTAACAAGTCTAAAGCCACACTGGTGACCCTGTGTTTCCACCCCTGAATCAACTTCTCGAAGTAGGGTGTTCTGCATCAAGCGAACTGCCTCAACCAAGGAACGCCGCAGCTGCTCCTCTGGGCCTGTGGCTATCCAAAAGCCTGCAGTGTCACAGGAAGAGCAGGACTTAGTTAAATGGCAGTAAGAACGCACGCCGACTATCTCTGGGAGGCACGGTGACTTCAGGCAGGAGCTCCTAGATGGAATGCGAAGCCGAGGGTTACTCGGAGTTCAGCTCAGACCAGGGCAATGCGTAAGACTTCGACGCCATGAGGGAGGTGCCACAACGGTGTTCGTGAACGTGTGCGAGTGCTGAGGAAATTAAGCTGCTCCCAAAGAGAGTGCAGTGCGTTTCCCTACGCTCGGCATACACAGAGGGGCTCTAAAGGGCTACGGGCCCGGATGTTGCTTAGCAGACCCAGGAGGGCCTGGGGGTACTCAGGGTTCCTGCCGGAACAGGGTGCCCACGCTAGCCTCCTAGGTGTCCAGAAAACTGTGCTGCCGTGGAAGTTACCCAGAGCAGAGGCCACCGCCTCATGGAAACTGCTGCACGCCTCCGCTTCTGCACGGCAGGTCTGGGCCTTACTTCCAGGCATCTGTTCACGCTGGGTGTGCCGTTAGCGACACCGCATGGTGAGATGCTGACTTTCTCCTCAGGCAGAGTGACTTCGGGTACGAGGTCCTCCAAGTACTCAAAGCACACTGTTTTCTCACGGAAGCTCACACAAGGGCCATGACACAGTCGGACTCACCAGAAATGTTGTCCTGAGGCTGTTCGAGGACTCTGGTAATGTAGCTCTCCTCAAGGAACGTACAGGGTGCTGCCCATCCCTCGGCAGGCACAGAGGGCCTCCGAGGGATCAACCAATGGGTCCCGAAGTGGCTCAGCCGGCCCACGGGGGTCTGGAGGTACTCAGTGAACCTCGAGGGAAAGTGATGTATACCCGAGAGGCCTAGGAGTCCTCAAAAGTGTACTTGCTTTCACATCAAGCATTTAATCGACTAAGAATTCATGGAAACAGCTGCCTGCCTCCCTTTCTGCACGGCTACTAGGGGCCTAACCTGGAGGCAAGTTTTCACGTTGAGATTCCCTTTAGCTCTAGAGCTTGTCAGGCGGACCCCAACCACGGCCACGGAAGCACCTGGTTCAGACAGAACAGACTCATACTTTTCCGCGAAGCATTCTTACAGGGTTGACAGGCCTGTCAAGAGCAGGGAATGTCAGATAGCTTCAAGGCAGCATGAATGCAGCCTTCAAAATGGGAAAGCAAGGGTAGTTCCCGCAGGCCCCCGTTTCCATGGGCACACTCAGCATACACCCCTGTGGTTTCTAACAAGTCTAAAGCCACACTGGTGACCCTGTGTTTCCACCCCTGAATCAACTTCTCGAAGTAGGGTGTTCTGCATCAAGCGAACTGCCTCAACCAAGGAACGCCGCAGCTGCTCCTCTGGGCCTGTGGCTATCCAAAAGCCTGCAGTGTCACAGGAAGAGCAGGACTTACTTAAATGGCAGTAAGAACGCACGACGACTATCTCTGGGAGGCACGGTGACTTCAGGCAGGAGCTCCTAGATGGAATGCGAAGCCGAGGGTTACTCGGAGTTCAGCTCAGACCAGGGCAATGCGTAAGACTTCGACGCCATGAGGGAGGTGCCACAACGGTGTTCGTGAACGTGTGCGAGTGCTGAGGAAATTAAGCTGCTCCCAAAGAGAGTGCAGTGCGTTTCCCTACGCTCGGCATACACAGAGGGGCTCTAAAGGGCTACGGGCCCGGATGTTGCTTAGCAGACCCAGGAGGGCCTGGGGGTACTCAGGGTTCCTGCCGGAACAGGGTGCCCACGCTAGCCTCCTAGGTGTCCAGAAAACTGTGCTGCCGTGGAAGTTACCCAGAGCAGAGGCCACCGCCTCATGGAAACTGCTGCACGCCTCCGCTTCTGCACGGCAGGTCTGGGCCTTACTTCCAGGCATCTGTTCACGCTGGGTGTGCCGTTAGCGACACCGCGTGGTGAGATGCTGACTTTCTCCTCAGGCAGAGTGACTTCGGGTACGAGGTCCTCCAAGTACTCAAAGCACACTGTTTTCTCACGGAAGCTCACACAAGGGCCATGACACAGTCGGACTCACCAGAAATGTTGTCCTGAGGCTGTTCGAGGACTCTGGTAATGTAGCTCTCCTCAAGGAACGTACAGGGTGCTGCCCATCCCTCGGCAGGCACAGAGGGCCTCCGAGGGATCAACCAATGGGTCCCGAAGTGGCTCAGCCGGCCCACGGGGGTCTGGAGGTACTCAGTGAACCTCGAGGGAAAGTGATGCATACCCGAGAAGCCTAGGAGTCCTCAAAAGTGTACTTGCTTTCACATCAAGCATTTAATCGACTAAGAATTCATGGAAACAGCTGCCTGCCTCCCTTTCTGCACGGCTACTAGGGGCCTAACCTGGAGGCAAGTTTTCACGTTGAGATTCCCTTTAGCTCTAGAGCTTGTCAGGCGGACCCCAACCGCGGCCACGGAAGCACCTGGTTCAGACAGAACAGACTCATACTTTTCCGCGAAGCATTCTTACAGGGTTGACAGGCCTGTCAAGAGCAGGGAATGTCAGGTAGCTTCAAGGCAGCATGAATGCAGCCTTCAAAATGGGAAAGCAAGGGTAGTTCCCGCAGGCCCCCGTTTCCATGGGCACACTCAGCATACACCCCTGTGGTTTCTAACAAGTCTAAAGCCACACTGGTGACCCTGTGTTTCCACCCCTGAATCAACTTCTCGAAGTAGGGTGTTCTGCATCAAGCGAACTGCCTCAACCAAGGAA